>NW_027131326.1:0-2320 GCF_026122565.2 Emydura macquarii macquarii | reverse complement strand
TACTCTTACCTGAGTAAGAAGTGAAGCCTTCCCTGGTGCAGCCGCCACCACATGTCCTGTGTGGCCCCGTCTCTTCCCATTCCTCATCAACTGAGGATAATGGAGGCAGCAGGTGCTGGTGGGCTGGCCAGTGCTGCTCCAGGCTCCCACTGGCGTGGGGCTGCTCCACTTTGACCAGGCGCCTGACCGGCTTGGGGCTGGCTCTTCTACTCTGGCCAGAGCGGAGCTCGGGGCTGTTCCTCTCTTCAACCAGGAGCCCAGCTGGCATGGAGCTCGGGGGGAAGGGGAGTGGAGGGGGCCCACTGCTCCTCTGCTCCAGCTAGGCTGCTGCACCCAGCCAGTGTGGGGTTGGGGGGCTAAATGACCTCAATATTACTGAAACCTCAAGGACCCCTTGTAATCTTTGGCACCCCTCAAGGGGGTCGTGCGCCCCAGATTGCGAACCATTGAAGTAAAGCATTTCCCTCCTTTTCATTCTTGTGTCTTTCATAAACAGAGCACAGACTGCCACTGTTGTCTTAATTTTATTATGTGAATTTATATACTTGCCTATAACTCCTTATTTCTTTCTCATGAGTGTCTCTTGGATTCATCTGGAAATCACTGAGCTATAGTCAACAGGGTGACTTTTTAGAATCCCCAGTTTCTGAATCTGTACATATTGGCGCTGATTTATACCACCATATCAGCCAGTTATTTTTGACACACTCTCTATACCTCCAAAGGATTAAAAATGATGGCTTATTTCCTGGAGAGTTTTGAAGGGCATATCCCATGGTCTGACCTGAAATCAAGCAATTTAACATAGATTCAAGCTGTCAGAACATGGAAAGCTAAATAAATATTAAAATTCAAATTCAATGCAGAATTGTTTGAGTAGCGTCACAGGAATTGATCTGCTACCCTACGAGTACCAGGAACTCCAACTTTTTTATCTCTGTAATTCTGTCCTTAGAGAGTCTTGATGAACACTGAGACTTGGTAATGTCACTAATGCAACTTGTCCACTCCCCATGCATGAATATAGACGGTAGGCATTAGTCTGAGGCTATGCAAAAACAATATACAGGTCAGATGGTAGAACTTTTCACATTTCCTTCCTTCTCGCCACACCCCATAAAATAATATGTCACTGAGGGATAAAGAAACTCTTAAAAACTTAAGTAAAAATTTCTTTATGATTTGGGGATAAGTGGCAAGAAATGTCTATATTGGTAGTCTCAAAAGAGACTTCTAAGTTTGTTTTCTGGAACTCACGTCAGTTAAGATTTGTAAGATTAATAGAAATCTCTCTGTGTTGACTGCTCTGGAAGGAGTTTTTTGCTATATTGATACATCTGTGCCGCTGTAAGAGCCCTTGTGTAGCTGGGTTATGTCGACAGGAGAAAGCGCTCCCACTGACATAAAGAAACCACCAAAACGAGTGGTGGTAGCGATGTCGGCAGTAGAGTGTCTTCTGCACATAGCGCTGTCCACATGCGCTTATGCTGACAAAATGTATGTCGCTCAGGGGTGTGTTTTTCCACCCTGAGCGACAAACGTTAGGGTAGACAAAGCCTACAGTTTACAACAGGAAAGCTAACTCAAAAACACTTTACTTTCTAATGTAGAAGTAATTTATGCCTGTGTCTGCATTTCTGAGTATTTGGCATATACAAGATCTGTTTGATTTACAATCTAGCAGTGTTTTTTACTGGGTATTCTTTGGTCCATCTATTAAAGAAAATGCTTTCACATATTCAGATGAAAAAACCTAATAGTATTGAATTTCAAGTGGTCATGAAATGTTAATGCTAATATTCTTGGAGAATTACCTGGTCTCCAAGTAGGGCCTGACTCCAGTATTATCATTAACTCTCCAAAAGTTACATGTGCTGGGGTTTACAAAGGAGCCTAGTGGAGTACCGTGCCTAATTCCCTTAGAACCCTTTAATGATCTCAGCGCTGATGTTTATCAATTTATATTCCAGATGCTTCCATAAGGACCTGGCCCTATTTGATTATATATTATGTTGTCATATGTAATATTATATGTACACCACATGTACCTTTATGATCTTACCTACACTCTGCCTACGAATGTATTATTCCCAGAATTATGTCTGATACAACCAGCATTAAACTCCCTATTCCAAAAAAATTACATCGGTGGAATTGCCCTACTTCTCCAAAATTACACTGGCTTGCAGTGCAGAGCAGACCATTTTCAGTCCCAGACCAGATGCAGATTTAAGGTCCAATATCTCACAATCCATCAAGGCAGGAAACAGAAGTGTGGGAATCTCTGTATCACATTGCTTGCCTCACATTCTAGAAGTGC
>NW_027131325.1:0-2341 GCF_026122565.2 Emydura macquarii macquarii | reverse complement strand
TTTTTTTTGGTAAAAGGGGCATGCTCCCCAGTGGGTAAAAACCCTTCTTTCTGGTTATGCTTTGCTACTCATTAAGACAAAACAACATTTTGTTTAGGAAAGATTGTTTTGTAGTGTCTGTATTCACCATTGGTTAGTTTCTAAAGGAAAGTCTTGCAGGTAGCTAATACAGTTGGGTCTCCTGAGTAATCAAGGTGATACCCAGTGTGCTGTAGCCCCAATCTAAAGTGTAGGAAGAGAACTGCAGGGTTGCACCCCAGGGCAGGTGAAAGCAAGAGGCCTAATACCTTAACAGGGTGCATCTGGAAAGACAGAGCGATATTAGAAGTGCAGCTAATCCTGAATCATGACAGATTATTCAACCAAAATTTCTCAGTGGAGGTGAATTACTCATTTGTTGTTAACTAGTCTCTTGTTTCACAATTTTCATTCTTCCAACCAGGGAACAGAAATAAAAAACATGTGATTTATATGAACATCCATGAATATGAATACAAATTAACCAAAAGAAAGAGTATGTGAACAACCCAGAATCTGAAAATAGTTCCAATGAACAATCCTGAGAATACTTACAAATAATAAATAATTTAAAGAAAATCATCTGATACAGAAGAGAATGGTAAAGCATGATCCAATGGCTGGAAGTAGAAGCTAGACAAACTCTGAGGGAAATAAGATGAATTTATTTAACAGTAAGGATAATTAACAATTGGAACAACCAGCCTATCAAGAGTCTTGGTGGATCCAATTTTGATAAAAAAAATTGCCAGTGGTGGACAATCCCTCCATGACCTTTGGAAGGTTGTTCCAATGGTTAATTATCCTCACTGTTTAAAAAAAAAATTGCACTTTATTTCCGGTCTGAATTGGTCTAGCTTCAGCTTCCAACCACTGAAACTATTACCCCTCAGAAGTCAAGAATAATACAAGCAAAAGATCTAATTGGAAGGGAAGATATTGAAAGAAACAGAATTCTTTTAATAAAAAAATAATATGCTCACATTTTTTCTCCATTTTACATCCAGCTCTAACGTGAACATGCTTTGTGAGGCCTCCATCCCAGCACACACAGAATTCCCACTGGCTTCAAGTAGAAGCAGATCCATTGTGTTGTATTGTCTCTCTGATGTGTAACTGGAAGATACTGCCCAGAACACAGGTACTAGCTGCTTGTTGACGTAGATATTTCTCTATAATTGGACATGCTTCATCCCCTCCTCTAATGCCCCAGAAACTCTCAGACACTGTAAGTTGGTGGCAACTTCATGTGAATTTATTTATATTGCCATCATCAATAAAGTCTCAGAGCAAATTATGTATAGTGTTTCCTACCCTTTCACACAGGACTAAGGGAAAAACAGCAGCCTTGGGTGCTTTTTCCCCTCCCATCTCAGGGCATACCAGGCTCAGCCAGCGCCAGCTCATGCTCTCTCTCTGTCACGTCCTGCCTATGTCCTCTTTTATACCCCTCAGCTGATGGCTAATTGGTTCATCAGTCCTCTCAGACTGATCAGCTAATTAGCTGCATATCCCTAATCAGCCTTGTCCAGGGGAACTGATTGGTGTCTAAGTGATCAGAGTGCTAGCTCACCTGCTAGCTCTCAGGGTGGGCATGCTCCCTGCCTGCACCCCCCACCCTTGTCATCAGGCCTGTGCCCCATGAGGCCTCCCCCCCCCCCAGTTACTCCCCCTGCATAGCCTGAGCCAGTTGCCTGACCTGCAGCCAGTCCATTTCTTAATCATCCCTAGGACAGAGCTGTACATACTCATGCCCCACACCTTTTATTTCTTCACCCCCATGTCCTGCCCTGACACAAGGTGGCGGTAACTTTTACCATCTGTGGAAGAGGCCAGCCTGCATTACACCTTCGTCCCACAGTCCACGGGAGATATCAGCTGGTGGCTCCTTCATGGAGCCATGAGGATGGGCATGTACCTGGCATGATACCTGTCCCTTTTGTGGCAATTGGGAGACCCAGACCCTGGGGCACGTCTACCTGAAGTGCACCAGGTTGCAGCCCCTTTTCTGACTCCTTCAGAACCTTCTCTCAAGGCTCTGGCTGAACTTTTTCCTGATCCTCCTGATCCACCCTATCATTGGCCCCATGAAGTCACGAGACCTCCTCGTCACTCTCCTCCTGGTACTGGCCAAGGTGGCCATCTATAAAACCAAGAGGATGCTGGAAGGGGAGGTGTACTGCGACTGTGGGGACTATTTCTGCTCCTCCCTGAGTTCATGTATTCAGGCAGAGTTCCCTCTGTGCTGTTTCTAAGGGCTCCCTAGACACCTTTGAGGAGCAGTGCACGCTGCCTGTGCTTCTCTGCTCAGTGTCCCTGTCTG
>NW_027131324.1:0-2386 GCF_026122565.2 Emydura macquarii macquarii | reverse complement strand
TCCTGCTCTGTTCTTCCTCCACTTGCTTTGATACAATATAAAGAAAAACCCTGCAGAAAAGACAGAGGCTTCCTGTTCTACTGTAGATAAAGGATGAAAGAGTCATTTGGCAAGATAGAGAAAGAAACAAAGAAAGAAAGAGAAGGACCCTAGACCTGTTCAATTGTGTGAGGGTGGGGTCTGCGGGCAGGTGCTGGATGCAGTGGGGTGTGGGTGTGAGTGGACTCGTTAGTGAGAGTGGCCAGAGTGCCATGGGGGAAGGGGGCTGGCTGGGAAGGCTGGACAAAGTGGAAGGGAGGAGAAGTTAGGGGGTTACTGCCCAGAATGGAGGGGCTGAAGTGACTGGGGAGGCAGAACACAAGGCTGGACACAAGGCTCTTGCTCTGGTTGTACAGGGGCTAGGAGACCCCAGGCAGAGTTCAACTAAAACTAAGTTTTGCATAACCCCTTATTTACACCATCCATTATGAACTATTCCTCCACTGCCCGGCCTTCTTCCCCAGGTTACAGTTGGGAAACTGAGGCATCAAGAGCTGAGCTGATTCAGTTGCGTAATTGAGGTTAGATCACAAGAGCTCCAGGTGACTTGGCCTCCTCTCTATAGCCCCTGCTGCCTAGCTGCCCTTGTTATCGCTGTAGGCTGGGATTGTCAAGGCGGTCTAAGGGAGTTAGGCCCCCAAGACGTGCATGCCTTACTCGCCCTTAGGTTCCTTTGCAAATCCCAGCCTTCATAGTTCTGAAAGTCAAGAGAAGCCCAGGCCTTGGAAGATGCCAAGAGAGACTCAGGGCCAGAATTACAAAGGGGTTTTGGCATCTAAAGAAGCTGATGGTTGTAGTAACACCTCAGCAAGTTAGATGCCTAAATCCCATTGGATGCCCAGGGGATTTAGCTACCTGGCAGATTTAGCATAAAAGGGAATTTTAAAGAACACGAATTGCTGTCAGCACTCGTTAAGGATTTCACTGTAAAGTTACACAAGTAACTACAGACAGTCAGAAGAAACAAAGATTCCTGCTTTCGAAAATGTCAACTTTTCATCAGAAACCCCAAACCCTTTTTTTTTCTCCTTTAGGCAACTGAAAACTTTCAGCTGAGAAGTGTATATTTAAGATGAAAACCAGACAGGATTGCTTGTTCAGTGTTCAGTTTTCCAGCATAACAGATTTTCAATGAAAACAGACACAGGGTGAGAAAAACGTTGTTTTGCTGTAAACCCAAATTTTCCATCCAAGCAAGCAAGCAACCAACAAACAACCAAAATATAACTGAAAATTTCCAACCAGACTTAAATTTCAAACAATGGTGGGGAAACTTTAATGTTGGCTAACAACACCATAACTGGAAACCCATTGATTTGGTTGCAGCTGTTTGATTTCTGTTTCAAATGAAAGTAAAACTGAGTAATGGCGAAGCCGATACCCACAAAATATGTGTTATAGGGACTAGGAGCTTCAAACCCATTTTCAGAGTTGCACCCAGCAGCCAGATCTGTCTATCCTGACATGGAGCTTAGATGGACAGGGAGGAGGTCACTGGGACTAGAAACCTCTTTGTTTAGCACCATATCCAGGCTCCATCACTGCTGACAGCTGAGCACAAATACTGTAACTAGGTGCACAGAATATACACATCATAATACACAGCCCGTCCCCCAAAGAGCTCAGAGTCCTAGTAGACCAGGCGGAGAAAGGGAGGGAGGGAAAGAGAGTCCCAGGGAGGGGAAGTGACTGGCTGAAGGTCATACAGCAGGTCAATGGCAGAGCCAAGAACAGAGCCCAGGTTTCCTGATTGTCACTGACCCACACAGCACAGACACAAAGTCACAAAGGGAAATGATACAGCACAGCATTAACTGAGCCATACCACTAACCCATCATCACACAGCTTTGTAAGCGTGGCTGGCACTGGGGGTCATAAATCAATGTGTGAATTGGCAGCAGGCTGTCTATGTGGAATCATCACAGCCGAGTGGCCATGTTCGGACTCTGGATGAGTCTATGTCGTATTTCCTTGGCAATGAGACTGAGGCTGTGCCGGTGTTTTACAGTTTCAGTTCCAGGTCCAAGCTGCGAGTCTGTGGTTGGTAACAATAGAGGGACTTTTTTGCTAGGACTGTTGGATTCAACATGTACCTTGTTTCATCTTCTTACTGCATTTTATCAAGCCAGGTTGTGGCTCAGATCTTTACAGGTGTGAACTGACCCCGCTTCCAAGACTTGACGTCAGTGGGATAATGCACTGGACTAGTCGTCTCATTCTCCGCAGCGAGGAGCCCTCACTGCCCCTGCTCAATGGATGTGATCAGGGCTGTGTTCAGACAGTCACATCGTCAGTTATTATGGAGAGAGGAATCAGGGTCATCTTCTCGGTCAGTCTAATCCTCAC
>NW_027131323.1:0-23274 GCF_026122565.2 Emydura macquarii macquarii | reverse complement strand
AATTTTGTCTTTTTATAAAGTCCCACAAATTCTGGGGTTTTGGCAACAGAGAGCCAAACATTTTCTGCTGAAAACTGAATGATTCCAACTAAAATTCCACTCCCACCTGAAAAAAAGTTTTCCATTTTTTGATAGAGAGACCACACTTTCCATGAAAATATTTTTAACTGAAAACACAGTTCTTTTAATCTTTTAAGCAGAACATTTTTGACCAGCCCTATTTGGAAATTAATCTCCGCCAAGATGGGTAATGCTAATATGGTCCAAGTACACCGTAATTTCAAAACACTGTCATTTTATGGCATGCATTTTTATTTCTGTTTCAAAGACATATTTCCGCAGGACGACAGAACTGAGTGGACAGCAGAGCTGATCACCCGTGGAATATGGGTTGTACCTAGCAGACATACTAGCACCTTGAAATAGAGTCAGAGTTGAATCTAGCCATCACAGCCTATCTATGTTGACCCTGCTCAAGGACATTAAGGGCACATCTACCCTGCAGCTGGGACCATGCTTCCTGACTCAGCTAGGCAGACATCACTAGCTGGGGGTAGCACAATACAAACCCACCAGATCTCTGAGGGTACATAATCAGATGCTCATGCTATCTCTGGCCATAGTGTAGGTGGACCTATACTAGGTCAATGGGACTAGAATCCACATCTCCTGGGCTCTCTCACCATGTCCAGCATGAAACACTGCTTCCAGTCGAGCACTGATGCTGTACATGGGTTCATGGAGCTGAGGTGTGATAAGACAATTCCCCCCCCCCAGAGCTCATAATCAAGCGGACAAGGCAGAGAAAGGAAAGAGAAGTGACTGGCCCACGGTCACAAGGCAGAACCGAGAACAGAACCCAGGTCTCCTGCCTGCCACTGACCACACAGCACAGACATAAAGTCACAGAGGGAGACGGCACATCCCAGCCATAATTGAAGGATGCGGGTCGCTCATCATCACCCAGACATGGGAGCATGGCTGGGATTGGTGCCATCCATCAACTTGTAACCAGGTGGGAGGTCATCTATACACTGAGCTTGGGAGGAATCATTACAGACAAGCTGGCACTTAGGACACTCAGGGAATCTGTTGTATTTCTCTGGAAAGTGGGAATCAGGCTCTATTGATTATTTAATATTTTAATTTTGTGCGCCATGTTATTGCTCCGTTGTTCGGCGGAGCTGAGGGACCAACTTTACTAGATCTGTGGGTTGGGCTGTAATTTGTCCCAGTCTCTGAAGCATTTCATCAAGTGACATGGTGCGCCGGATACTGAGAGGGTATAAACTTGTCTCTCTTCCCAACAGAGGTGGGTCCAATGACAGATTTACCTTCACCCACCTTATCTCTCTATTGGTCCGATTGCCAACAGTGAAGAGAACTTCCCAATCCTAGCCAGTCGAAGTGAGTAGTGCTGTGTTCTTTTGACACTCACATCATCAGAAGATTCAGAGGGAAATTGGGATCACTTCCTCTGACACACTAATCCTGACCCATGACCCTGTCCTTCCCTCCACAGCCATCACACAACGTGCTGAGGAAGAAAATGTCCAACCAAACCACCGTGACTGAGTTCCTTCTCCTGAGAGTCTCTGACGTTCGAGAGCTTCAGATTTTACACTTTGTGGTGTTTCTAGTGATTTACCTGGCAGCCCTGGTGGGGAACCTTCTCATCATCACAGCTGTAGCCCTCGACCGCCACCTTCACACCCCCCTGTACTTCTTCCTGAAGAACCTGTCCATCCTAGACCTTGGCTTCATCTCTGTCACCATCCCCAAATCCATGCTCAACTCCCTCATGAACACCAGATCGATATCTTATTCTGGATGTGTCACTCAACTCTTTCTCTTCATGTTCCTCGGATCAGCTGATCTTGCCATACTGACTGTCACGGCGTACGACCGATACGTCGCCATCTGCCAACCACTGCACTATGAGAGAGTGATGAACAGGGAAGCTTGTGTCCAAATGGCGGCTGGTGCATGTATCAGTAGTATACTCTACTCTGCCCTGCACACTAGGAGCACATTTGCAATATATTTCTGAGGAGGCAACATGGTGGATCAATTCTTCTGTGATATTCCCCAGCTCCTCAAGCTCGCCAGCTCCGACTCGTACCTCAGTGAAACCAGGGTTATTTTCTTTACTGCGGTCTTATTGTTAAGCTGTTTTGTTTTGTTTTGATAATTGTGTCGTACGTTCAGATATTCCCTACAAAGCCTTCTCCACCTGCCTCCCTCACCTCACTGTGCTCTCCTTGTTCATTATCACTGGTGGCTTTGCCTACCTGAAACCCACCTCCAGCTCCACATCAGGGCTGGATCTCGTGCTGGATGTTTTCTATTTGCTGGTCCCTCCAGTGCTGAATCCCGTCATCTACAGCATGCGGAACAAGGAGATCAAAGCTGCCCTGAGGAAACTGATTGTGTGGAAGTTATTCACCAAGAACAAAACATCCACCTTTCTCTGACAACCATGGTTTCATTCTGCATTTATTTACAGATAGAATCAACTGATGACATTTTTGTCTCCATGAGAATATGCTGTGCAATTTTTAAGTGAAATATACTGTATTTACAGTAGTAAATTCAGACACTCTCCACTGACTTTATTGGAGTTGCTCTTGTTTACACAGATGTAAATATGATGAAAATCTCTCTCTCTCTCTCTCTCTCTCTCTCTCTCTCTCTCTCTCTCTACCTACCTACCTACCTTACATTTTTACACTGCCAGTCATCAACATCTGAGGACATTCCACATAAAATCAGTAGCTATAACAAAGGGTTCACTGGTCTTCATAGACTCTTTAGCTTTTCTCCTTATGGCATCAAAACTCTGCTTGGGGTATGATAGTCTTTTTGTTGGATTTTGTGACAGAGGGGGGTATGACTGTATCAAATGATTACCTCTCTGTTGTACTATGTGTGGAAATACTGTCATGGTGATTACATAAATCTGGACTTCCTCAATGGTAACCCTTCACTCTTTATTCATGGCAGCTCCCCTACCTGAGAAAAGTGTTTGTTACCTCGTTGAAAGAACGTCATTAGGAGTAATCAAGACTCCAGTCTGGGGCCATCCATTTTGGTTGCCTTTCAACTACTGGCCCTTTTTCAGGAACAATATTTTTTGCTGTATAGGAAGGCAACTTGAGGAGCAAGGTAAGGAGGAGCATGACCGGTGGGTCTGGAAGTCTTAATTTTAGCACATTACACAGAGATCGGGACCCCATTTAATATCCGAGTCCTGCTCTGTGTGGGGGACAATTGTCATCATACATAAGGACTTGCAGGAGATACTGCTGGAGAGATTGATGAAACACAGACAAGATCTATTTCTCAAGCCCCATCTCTCTCTCTCTCTCTCTCTCTCCCCACCTATTGTGGCAAACAGCCATCTTCTCCCTAGTGGGTCTCACGCTTCAACCCCTTGTAGTGGGCCAGGAAGTCCCCAGTAACCCTGTCTCCCCTTGGAGGTACCTTGCTCCAGCTTCCTTCTGCTGGCTAGGGCCAGGGGTTTTCTCCTTCTGTAGCTGCAGAGAAGCACTGTCTCCTGGCGGGGGGGGGGGGGGGAGTTTCTCCTCCAGCTGCTACCAGCCTTCTGGCAGCTTCCTCCTCCTGGGCTTCTCCCCCTCCCTTTAGGGAAGGCAGGATTTAAGTACACCTGGACTAACCCTTCATTGGGTCCAGGTGTCTCTAATTGCCCTGCAATCATCTCTCCCCTGCTGGCAGGAAAAAGGGTTTTTGGCCTTCTAGGGCTCACACTCTGGCCCTGGTATGCCCTTTTGTGGGGGGAGCCCCTGTTGCTGCTTCTCCTCTAGGCCCTGCTTGCTTGCCCCCCAGCTGGCTGTGGGGACCTGCTGCTTCTCCAGCTGCCGTGAGCACCCTTCCCTGCTGCTGTTGCCCCCACCTCCCCAGCCCCAGCCTTTGGGGCACCCCTGCCCCTTCCCTTCCCCCTTCCCCATTCCCTGTTACTGCCCCCTGCCTCCTCTGCAGCTCCCCTCACCCTGTAGTCTCCTCTCTGATTGGTTTGTTTGTTTTGTTTGTTTGTCCGCCCTGCCCCTGCCTTGGTTTGTTTGTTTCCTCGAATTGCCCTGCCCTTGGTTTGTTCCCTGCCCCGCCCAGGCTCAGTGGGTTTGCCACTGGGCCTTTCTAGCCCTGCTTTGGCCTTGACCCCCTCTCCCTTCTGCTGCAGCTTCCCCCTCCGCCCTGGCCCAGTATTCCCGCCCCGTGGTGCTCATGGTCCCCTCTACCTGACTCCCCCTGTTTTTGTTGCCCCTCCCCCACACACTGCACCCCCCCCCCCCATGTTGGTATAGCCCTTTCTCCCAGTGCAGCCGGAGGAGCCGGTGCTTCCATCAGGGCTGGTGAGTGTGTTTCTTGTGCCCCTGCCTGGATTCCGCCCCCCTCCTACTCATTTGCCCTGGTGCCCTCCTCCCCTGCTTTCAGCCTAGCGGGGAGGAGCGGTCCACCTTCCCCCTCCTTTCTCCTCCCGCATCCCCCTCTCCACCCTCCCGTCTCCCATCCCCCCAGCCCCGCCAACCTCGCTCCCACACCCCTCCCTCTTTAATTCCCCTCCCTCTTGCCTCCTCTGCCGCCCCCCTTAACTCCCACCCTCCCCGCTGTGGTCCTACCTTCCCCCAGGATGGCGTGCGTGTCTGGGGCCGGGACCCCCTCCCTGGACAACCCTGCCCCTTGCCCCGAGCCCCGCCTCCCGCCCAAAGCGTCTAACCCCACCACCTCTACCGGGCCACCAGCCATCGAGCTCGGGCGGCGGACACCTCAGGAGGGGACTCTAGAGACTCTGCCGCTGCTCGAGCTCCCGCCCCCCCTTCTCAGGGGGGTGCGCCCTCGACCGGGAAGAAGGGCCAGGGGAAGAAAAAGGGCAAAGACCCTGCCCAGATGGCGACCCCGCCCATGGTGGGGCCTGCTCCCTCCCCCGTTAGTGGCGGGGGGAAATTTCTCCTCCTTTATGGAGGAGATAGACGCCTTGGGCCTCACCCCGGTGTGTCCGGGGATGGACGAACCTTCCCGTCCGGAGGGTTCGGCCGAGGACAGCCCTCAGCCGCACTCCCCATTTCCTTCCGTCCTTTCCCCAGACGCTGGCCCTGCTCCTGACTCCCAGACCATTCCAGACCCTTCCCCCACCCTGGTAGACAGTGCCACCTCTGCTGCGGCCCCTGCAGCCCTCAGGGCGATGGCTGGGGCCGACCAGTCGGGCCCCGGGCAGCTGGCCTCTCCACGTTCTCCATGGGATAGCCGCCCCCCGAACCAGTCCTCCTTCCCCAGGAGTGTGGAGCCGCGGATGTTGCGGCTCCTATGCCCGTCCCCACGGCCGTCCCCCCTGCCTCGCCCAGCCCTCCAGCTCCCAGCCCCTCTTCGGAGACACCACACCCCGCTGGCTTAGCCGCCGCGGTCACCATAACCTACCCTGACCCTGTTCCTCCCCCTGTCCTTACCAACGACCCTCCCCATGCCTCAACCCCTCCCCTTTTCCTTGATCCCGCCCCTCCTCCGCCTTCCGCCCCCGAACCCTCCCTCCCCCCCCTGCTGCTTGTGCCCCCGCCACCCCTGGAGTTGTCTCCTTCCCCCTGGAGAACTCCCAGGAGGCGGCCTTTATTTTTGCCACTCCCAGCCCTTTAGGGGCTGCTGTCTTCCCTCCGCCGCTGCCCCCATCATCTGCCCCGTCCAGCAGCAGGGCCGCTGCAGGGGCCAGGCCGGAGGACGAACCCCCCGAGGCGCTGTGCGATGAGCTGTGCACCTTCCTCCGGGACTCCTGTGGTGCCCGGAACCGGGTGCAGCTCGCGCTGCAGCACTGGGGGGACTTCCACCGCGTCCTCCGGGCCGTGAGGGCCACGTTGAAGGAGGGGAAAGGGACCGGGTGGCCGGACGCCGTGGCCTACCAGCGGGCCCGCAGCTTCCGTGATGCCCTCATGGTCTTCGGGACCGGTCACGGGCTGCTGCGGAGCCCAGCGAGAACTGCTGGCGTTCCTGGCCGCGAGGATCCCCCCCAGCTCTCCTCATAATGCCTGTCATCTTTGTCACTTTGAACACCAGGGGCTGCAGGACGGGTCTCCGCAGGATGCAGGTGCTCTCCTTCCTTTGGGAGGGGGGGTACTCCGTGGCATTCCTGCAGGAGACCCACACGGACCCAGCCGCCGAGTCCAGCTGGCAGCTGGAGTGGGGGGACGGGGTGCACCTGAGTCATCTCTCCGCCTGCGCGGGCGGAGTAGCCATCCTGTTCTCCCCCACCCTGCAGCCTGAGGTGCTGGGGATCACCAAGGTTGTGCCGGGCCATCTGCTGCACCTCCGGGTCCGCATGAAGGGGCTGACGTTGAACCTTGTCAACGTCTATGCCCCGACTGCGGGCCCTGAGCGGCTGCGGTTCTTTCGGCAGGCGGCCGCCTTCCTCGGTGCACTGGATCCTCGCGAGTGCCTGGTCCTGGGTGGGGACTTTAACACCACCCTCGAGGAGCAGGACCGCACGGGGACCGAGCAGAGCCAGGCCGCCGCCGACGTCCTCCGGGAGATCATAGACCACCTCTCCCTGGTGGACGTCTGGCGGGACCACCACCCGGATGACACCGTCACCTTCACCTTTGTCCGGGTGGGGGAAGAGCGGTCGAGCCACTCCCGGTTGGACGCCATCTATTTTTCTCGTCACCATCTCTCGCGGGTCCACTCCTCCAGCGTACGGCTGGCCCCCTTCTCGGATCACCACCTGGTGACTGTGACGGCCTCTCTGCCGTCAGAGAGGCCGGGGCCGGCCTACTGGCATTTCAACAGCAGCCTGCTGGAGGATGTGGGCTTCATGGCGTCCTTCCGGGAGTTCTGGCTGGCCTGGCGGGGGCAGAGGCATGCCTTTCCCTCGGCGCGGCGCTGCTGGGATGGGGGAAGGTGCGCGCCCGGCTCTTCTGCTGCAACTACACGCGGGGGGCCAGCTGGTGGAGGGATGTGGGGATAGAGCAGTTGGAGCGGGAGGTCTTAGCGCTCGAGAGGCATCTGGCCGCCAGCCCCGAGGATCCATCCCTCTGCGGAGCATGTCGGGAGAAGCGGAAGGAGCTCCGGGCCCTCAAAGACCTTCAGGCTTGGGGTGCCTTTGTTCGATCCCGCATCCATCTCCTTCGGGAGATGGATTGCGGCTCCCGCTTCTTCTATGCCCTGGAGAAAAGATGGGGCCCGGAAGCACGTCACCTGCCTCCTGGTGGAGGACGGCGCCCCCCTCATGGATCCGGTGGAGATGCGTGGAAGGGCCCGGGCCTTCTACTCCGATCTTTTCTCCTCGGATCCGACCGAAACCGCCGCCCGCAGGATGCTATGGAACTAACTTCCCACGGTCGGCAGGGGGGACCGGGACCGGCTGGAGCTACCTCTCACTCTGGCCGAGTTCTCGGAAGCCCTCCGCCTCATGCCCACCAACAAATCCCCGGGCATGGACGGGCTGACCATAGAGTTCTACCGCATGTTTTGGGACGTCCTCGGCCCAGACCTCTCCATCGTCTGGGCCGAGTCCGAGGCCAGCAGAGAGCTCCCCCTGTCGTGCAGGAGGGCCGTGCTCGCCCTGCTGCCCAAGAAGGGGGACCTCCGCGACCTCCGGAACTGGCATCCCATCTCGCTCCTCTGCACGGACTACAAAATCGTAGCCAAAGCCATCTCCCTGAGGCTGGGGTCCGTGCTGCAGGACGTGGTCCATCCCGACCAGACCTACACTGTCCCGGGCCGCACCATCTTCAACAATCTGTATTTGGTCCGGGATCTTCTAGAGCTTGGGTGTAGGGATGGTCTGTCGTTCACCCTCCTGTCTCTGGATCAGGAGAAGGCGTTCGATAGGATGGACCACGGGTATCTCCTGGGCACCCTGCGGGCGTTCGGCTTCGGGCCCCACTTTGTGGGTTTTCTCCGGGTGTTGTACGCCTCCGCAGAGTGCCTGGTCAAGTTCAACTGGACCCTGACCGAACCAGTCAGCTTCGGGCGTGGAGTGCGCCAAGGCTGTCCACTGTCGGGCCAGCTGTACGCCCTGGCCATTGAGCCCTTCCTCTGTCTCCTCTGTCGGAGGATGACAGGTTTGGTGCTCCGTGAGCCAGCGCTGAGGCTGGTCTTGTCAGCGTACGCCGACGACGTGCTCCTCGTGGTCCAGGACCCGGGCGACCTGGTGCGGTTGGAGGCTTGCCTGGTCGTCTACTCGGCAGCCTCCTCCACCCGGGTCAACTGGGCCAAGAGCTCTGGCCTGATGGTAGGGTCCAGGTGGCGGGCGAGCTCCCTCCCACCCACGCTTCAAGCCATCTGGTGGAGCGTGGGTCCGCTGCTCTATCTGGGCGTTTACCTTTCTGCCACCCATCCCTCCCCGGCAGAGAACTGGCAAGATTTAACGGATAGGGTGGTGAGGCGGCTGCGGAGCTGGACAGGACTGCTCCAGTGCCTCTCCCTTCAGGGGAGGGCGCTGGTCCTCAACCAGCTGGTCCTGTCCATGCTCTGGTACCGCCTCAACACCCTGGTCCTGACCCCGTTTCCTGGCCTACCTCCAGAAGATAGTTCTGGAGTTCTTTTGGCCAGGACTGCGCTGGGTCTCTGCAGGGATTCTGAGTCTTTCCCTGGAAGAAGGGGGGCAGGGCCTGTGCTGCATCCGCATCCAGGTCCACACCTTCTGCCTCCAGGCCCTGCAGAGACTCCTTTATGGTGCAGGTAGTCCGGCGTGGAGCCACTTGGCGCACGCCTTCCTCCGCCGCCTCCAAGGGCTTCGATACGACCGGCAGCTCTTTTTTCTGCACCCGAGGGGTCTTCCGCGAGACCTCTCCGATCTGCCGGTCTTCTACCAGGACCTCCTCCGGACCTGGAGGTTGCTCTCTGCATCCAGGCCCCCTTTTGTCCCCGAGGGGGAGGATCTCCTCGCAGAGCCCCTGCTACACAACCCACAACTCGGTGTGCAGGTGGAGGAGACCCTCTCAGTGCGACGGAGGCTGGTCCTGGTGGGAGTCACCAAGATCGGAGACCTCCTGGACTACTCCCGGGGGGACTGGGTGGACCCCCATGTGCTGGCTCGGCACGTGGGGCTCTCCACCCTACGGACCCCCCAGCGCCTACTCCAGAAGGTGAGGGCAGCCTTGCCCCCCGCTGCCCACGCCTACCTCGAGCGGGTCCTGGGAGAGGGTGCTCCCCGCCCGCCCCTCAGCCCCGGCCCTCCGGCACTTTCCATCAGGCCCCGGCCCCGCGAGCCCGCTCGCCCTCCCCTTCCTTACGCCATGCAGCCGGTCCCTTTCCGAACTGCGCCGAGAGACCACCTTTACATGCTCGTGCTCCACACCCTTCACTTCCCCGCCCTCGCGTCCCGCCGAGACACCAAATGGCGTGACCTACTGCCACCCATGGAGGGCGGGGACCCCCGGTGGGCCAGCCTGTATTCCACCTTGACCCCACGGCCCACCGGGGACATTAGTTGGCGGCTCCTTCACGGAGCCGTGGGCACGGGAGTGTTCACCCCCCGCCCCGACACCTGCCCCTTTTGCGGCACAAGGGAGACCCTGGCGCACTCATACCTGGAGTGCCGCAGGCTGCAGCCCCTCTTCCGGCTCCTCCAGAACTTCCTGCTGAGGTTCTGGCTGCACTTTTCCCCACACTTGTTTCTTTATGCACACCCCGTCTGTGGCCCCACAAAGTCACGGGACCTCCTCGTCAACCTCCTCCTGGCCCTGGTCAAAGTCGCCATCTTCAATACCAGGAAGGGGAGGTTGGCTGGGGAGGCGTCCTAAGACTGTGGGGCCTATTTCCGTTCCCTTCTCGTCTCCAGGCAGAGTTCTTCTGGGCGGCATCCACCGGCTCCGTCGACACCTTCCGGGAGCGGTGGGCGCTGTCCGGGGCTCTCTGCTCGGTGTCCCCTTCCGGTTCCCTTCGTTTACACCTTTGACCCTCACGCCCTTTCCCATTTTTACATTTGTTGTCCCATGGAATCAGTTGCTTCTAGGTTCGGTGGCTCCTCCCCTTAGGCTGGGGGAGGGGCTTTGAGTGGTGGGCGGGCTGACGCCCGCCAGCCCTCCCCTAGTTTGCAAATAGGACTACTCTCCTACTGTCCTCTGCCCTCGCTATCTCACACTATCCAGCCCCATACACTCACAGCTAGCTATCTAGGTTCTTATATGCCCTCCACTACCATAATATTGGAGCATCTGCATGTTGCAGTGAATTTTATAGCATGCTGGCTCCAGTCCGACAGGAGGAAGGCACACAGCATTTTGCATGATCTGTAGGAGTTACTTGTCATCTGAAAATGTACTGCATGTGCACAGTCAGTGTGACAGTGCTCAGTGTGTGTGTGTGTGTGTGCGTGCGCAGAGGTTAGGAGAGCAAACCGAGTGTGCGTGCGGGGAGGCTGCCGCCCATCTATGCCCTTTTTGTGCAGCTGCATTTCAAGAGTGTTACCTGGGCAAAGGTGTTCTCACGCTTACCTCCAGAGAGCCATGTTCTGCTCTCCTGTTCTCTGCTGGCAGTGAAGAGCAAACCCGGTGATGGCCAGAGACAGACTCTTGTGCAGCTGGGACTGAAATCTGGATGACGTTGTATTTGTATGTAATGGACCTCGCCCCCTCCCAGAGCAAAGTCCTAGCAGCAGGTTCTAACACCCTCAAGCCCACTTGGAGTTGTCGGGATAAACAATTCGTTTGAAGGAAGAGCTGGGCAAATCTGCGAGTGGAATTGTATGATGGGGTTGCTGTTGTGATGGGGCGGAGGGCAGGGCACTGCCCCGGTCAGATTGGTGCTGACCTTGGAGGCTTTGCATCTTCCTCTGCTGCATGGGGCGCAGCTCACTCGCCAGGATTCTCTGCATGTCTCTCACTTAATCATTTCCGTGCCACGGTGGGGACCTTAGGGACCGGTGCCCGTCCATCCCTGCTAATCTCTGTCTCTGGCACATCATCGTTTAGTCTCCTGTGGGTGGTCCTAGTTCAGTCTAGTTTCAGTCGGTGGGTTGGGTTGATGGCCTGGGATGTAAAGAAGGTGAGACCCGGTGATCTGGTGGTTCCCGTCTGACCTGAAACTCTGACCCAAGAGCAATGACAATCCATCTCTCCCTGCTCTAACTCATGGGACGCTGCTGCCTTCTGAAAGCTGGAAAAAGCCAACTGTCCAGGATAAAACAGGACACTTGGTTTCCCTTTGAGGGCACTTCTCAAAGGCTTTCTGACAGTCCAGTATACTCTATCTGTGAGGGTTTCAGTATGTAATGTAAGTTCATAGACGTATTTAGGCCTGTGTATGTGCCTGAGATGGGATTCTGGGTCTCTGGGCCTGCCTGAAAGTTAAAGTCCATGCGATACACATGTTAGCATAGAACAAAGACACAGTGTCTTCCTTTTGCCTTCCCGCCATGAGATGGTGTGGACGAGCCCCTGGAAGCAGGGAGCAGTGTCCGGGCTTTTCCCTCTGGGTCCTTCTCAGAGGGGAACCACCCCTCCTATCTACTTCCTGCCGGGAGCAGTCTTGAGGCCTTTTCCCGGGCAAGCAATCTTTCTCCCGACCCTTAGACAGGGCTGACCAACAAGCAGTCTAGTTCCGGGCCCTTAGGCGGGGCCGGTAAGTAAGCAGTCTAGGGCTAGGTCCTCAGTCAGGGCTGGCCAACAAGTAGTCTAGTGCCAGGCCCTCCGGCAGGGCTGACAAAGGAGCAGGCCCGCTCTCTGGAGCGGTATGGAGGGTGAGGCTCTCTCGGGACTGATAGGGAAGGGAGGAGGAGGACGCAGGCCCACCCGTCTCCACTGTGTCCCAGTCCAGGGCCCTTGCAGTGGCAAAAGGCGTTTGCTCCGGGGTTGGTGGGGCTCCTGCCGCAACACGCCGCCCGGGTTGCCCCTGACTCAGCCACAAACTTGTGGCTGCCCCTGGGCTTCTTCCTCCACGAAACCCCCGGGACCTGCCTCCTCTGGGCTGCTGGGGTGTGGTAACCCTACGAGACCCTCCTCATCCACGGGTGGCAGCTCTCGCATGTCCATGGGTTCCTCCACGGAGGGCAGCTCTTCCAGGTCCTCCAGCCCCCAGGTCGCGGGCAGGGCCGGTAAGTTCTCCGGGTCTCAGGCTCGGTACTGCTCAGGCCGGCCCTCCTCTGGCTCTCAGGCTGGGGTTAAGACCGGCCGCTCCCGTCGGCATGGCTCTCTGGCCTGGCCTTAGCTGGGAGATCAGGGGGAGAGGCGTCCTCCCTCGGCCGTCCTCCTCTGCCTGGGCTCTCAGGCCTGGGTTTTAAAGGCCTGGCTCCGCCCACCTGCTTCCGGTCAGGGGTTTTCCTTTGGGGCTTTACCAGCCAGGGTGGGTCTGGCTCCCCATCTGGGTCCTTCTCAGAGGGGTACCACCCCTCCTGGCTACAGATGGGTTTGTCTTTATTACTGTGAAAAGAGAAGGGATGTGGTTAAAATGTTTCGAGGCGTAGCGAAGGTGTGATCTACTACAAAAGGATGTGGACAAGTTAGAGAGAGTGCAGCGGAGGGCAACCAAAATGATTAGGGGGCTGGAGCACAGGACTTATGAGGAGAGGCTGAGGGAACTGGGCTTGTTTAGTCTGCAAAAGAGAAGAGTGAGGGGGGATTTGATAGCGGCCTTTAACTACCTGAAAGGGGTTCCAGGGAGGATGGGGCTAGGCTGTTCTCGGTGGTGGCAGATGACAGAACAAGGAGCAACATTCTCAAGTTGCAGGGTGGGAGGTCTAGGTTGGACATTAGGAAAAAGTTTTTTACTAGGAGGGTGGTGAAGCACTGCAATGGGTTACCTAGGGAGGTGGTGGAATCTCCATCCTTAGATTTTTAAGCTGAGGCTTGACAAAGCCCTGGTTGGGATGATATAGCTGAGGTTAGTCCTGCTTTGAGCAGGGGGTTGGACTAGATGACCTCCTGAGGTCCCTTCCAACTCTAATATTCTATGATTCTATGATCAGTATCTATCTCTGTACCAGAATCTAGAAGCTGAAGGCACAGCTATCTGAGAATCCTTTCCCCTCATTCTAGGACTGTCCTGACAGAACCAGACTCAGATCTGCCACTTTCCGCAGATGAGCTGTGTGTAACTGGCTGTGAGCTGCACTGACATTAAAGGAGCGATGCTGCGGGGAGGCAATTTATCCACGTCTGTTTGCTAAGGGCTAGTGGGACTCACTCCCTGGAGCCCTGCATGGCTCAGAAGCAGGAGCCCAGAGGCAAAAGTTTATCAATGGCTTGATTTTAAAGCCTTTACGATCCTCTAGTCTGACCCCCCCGTCCTGCCACAGGCCCTGGGATCTCCCCCAGAGTTCCCTGGCTCCAGGCCAGTTTCTGTGTTATCTGTGGGCCAGGATTACAAAGGGATTTTGGCACCTAAAGATGGAGACGGGCACCTAGTGGGATTTATCAATGTTCATGGCAAAATCCTGTTGCCATCCAAGGGGAGTTAGGCACTTACCCTGCTTAGGTGCTACTCTAAATTCCACTAGGCGCCTATCAACTTCTTCAGATGCCTGCGCCTCTTTGTATTGCTAATCTAGTGTCTATTTTCATCTCGCTGCTCCAGGGCAGGGGCCACTCTGCTTCCTACAGCTCTTCTCCACAGACCCTTTAGAGGGATCCCTGACCCCTTCCCAACTGTCACAGGGCCCCTGGCCCTTAAAGGGGCAGGCCACCCTGTTACAATATCTTTGTACAGTGCCTTGCACCAGGGCTGTGGTTTTTAGGTGCTACCACAATATACTTGTGCGAGTATACTTGTTTTGTACGAATAATACAATATCTTTATACAGCGCCGTAGCCGGGAGGTGTGGTCTCCCTCTGAGATTGATTCAGAGGGAGATCCGAACCCACCGTGGGGGTTTGAGCCCAGAAGGATGCCACCTGACCGGACGCCAGGAGGGGCCAGGCCTTTAAAACCCAGGCCTGGGAGCTCAGTTAGGTGCTGGCGGCCAAGGGAGAAGCACACCTCTCCCTTGTGGCTTGAGCCTAGGCCCGTACCAGAGTCCCAAGCAGAGGGGAAGCTGCCGGACCTACCCACAGCGTGGGGCTCTGCCGGTCCAGAGGAGCTGCCTGCTGCCTGGGACCCGGAGGAAGGCCTGCCCGAGCGGCCCGCTGCCTGGGACCCGGAGAACCTGCCGGTGCTGCCCACTGCCTGGGGGCCTGAGGCCTTGGAGGAGCTGCCCTCCGCAGAGGACCATGCGCAGCTTCCGGACCTGCCGCCGGTTGACGGGGAGGGATTTGTGGGACTCCCGCATGCCCTTGAACCCAGCACCACAGAGGGAGGCGACAAGGCCCAGGTACTTTAGATAGAGGGCGGGAGGAAGGAGCCCAGGGAAGCCGGCTGTGGTGCGACTGAGCTGACCCTCACTGTGCATCGGCGCGTTTCGTCTGGAGCCCCGCCGAGCCAGTGACAGGACGGGACACACCGTCTCTGCCAGGGCCCTGGGCTGGGATGCAGTGGAGATGGGTGGGCCTGCGTCCCCCTCCCCCTTTCCTTCCTCTGACCTGGGCTAGATGCCGGCTAGCACCAGAGCCTGTCCCTTACTGCCTGTCCTGCCCTGCCCTGCCTATGGGCCGGGCACAGACTGCTACTCACCATGCCAATGGCTTGAGCACCTGTGTGTGCTTCTGCCTGCCCTCCCCGACCAGCATTCCATAGACTATTGACTGCCCCGGCTAAGGACTACAGACGGCTGTCCTCTGCCCTGCCCTGTCCTGCCCTGCCAAAGGGACAGGCCTTAGACTGCAGCTTGCCCCACCAAGGGCTCGAGTCTGCGCATGTTTGTCTGCTTGACCTGCCAAGGGCTGGGCCATAGACTGCCGCTCGCCCTACCAACGGCTGGAGCCTACCTGGGTTTGCTTTCCTGCTCTCCCAAGGGCTAGGCAAGAGACTGCTTCCTTGCCTGGTCTGAGGGGACGATTCTGTTTCCCACAGCTGGCCTGTCCCTAACGGCGGGCCAGACCCTAGACTGATAGTGCGCCCCGAGGGGCGAGAGACTACTCCCCTCTAAGCTGGACTCCCCAGAGCTGTACGTGCCGGGAGGTGTGGCCTCCCTCTGAGATTGACTCAGAGGGTGAGTCCCCGGCATCGCCCCCTAGCGGGGACCTTCCACATGAGTGTTTTCCCCTAGCTATAAATTTTGGTTTCTTTCAAATCCTGGTTTTCATTGAGATCCTGTAACAAGGCGCTGTGGCCTTCCTCCAAGCCTGGGCCGGAGGAAGGGTTGTGATGCCCCTGCTGAACAGAACCAGGCCCTGCAGGCCAAGCCACCGGAAAGCAGAGAGGTGTTTAGGTGATAAGCTGGGAAACTGTTCTTAGAAAAGGGAGCTTGATCTAATTGGTGAGTATAACGCTTGATGTTTTCAGTTTTCCGTGGCTTGTATGTGTTTGTTACCCTTGCTATTTCCTCTATGAATCCACAGTCTTTCTGCTAAATAAACATCATGTCTGCTTTTACCCCAGCAGGTCGCTGTTGTGCAAACTGAGAAGTGTAGCTGTCAAGAAGGGGGAAGGTGCCTCTTAATCTCTGGGTTTGGGGTGGTCACTTGCCAGGTGAACCCTGCAAGCAGTAACTAGACAGCTGGAAACCAGGCAAGACCCTATTGTCACAGGTTCGTTACTGTGTTAGGGCTCCGCGCCTTCACTGCGAAGCTTTAAGGCACCCAAAGTTACAGGGAGGGTGGGATGGAGGGACTCCTTCCTGGTCTGTGTGATCCCCACAGCGTCACAATGATAGTCCCACAGCAGCATAACAACTGATCTGCCTGGTACAGCACACACAAGATCATACACAGGCCTGCCTAAAAAAGGCTTCGAGTTCTGGTTTTGGTACTTAGAAGAAGGCCGCAAGTCCCGCCCCCCGCCGCCGCAAAACCCCGCCGCTGCCGTAAGTCCCCCGCACCCATGCACCCCCACAAAACCTTGCCGCCGAAAAGGGGCAAACGGCAGCAGGGTTTCGGCGGAGGGCATTGTTTCCCCCATGTAACCCCGCCCCCACCGAAAGTCCTCCCCCCCTGCTGCCGCTGCGAAACCCCGCCGCCGCCGCAAGTCCCCCCCCCCTTTTTTTCCTGAGTGGTACTCGGGAAAAAAAGGTTGAGAACCGCTGATCTAAACCATCCAATCCTGCTTCTTAGCAGGGGGTTAGACTAGGTGACCCCGGCATCCTTTCTAACCTTGTGGTTCTATAGCTCTGAGATGTTCTTTTCAGGCAGGAGAGAACCGGATAATACCTCTCTGCCTGTCCATTTGTGTATTGTAGGTCTCTGCTGTGAGTCCTACATCTACAGAATGTGCCAAGTGCAGGTTAAGAGACTGCAAAGTTTGAGAGAGAAACAGAAATGGGGGCTTATAATAAAGATTATTTATTCATTATTTAATGACAGATGTTGAGCTTCAAAACTTCAAAGCTGAGTAACTTAAAACACAAATTGTCAACATCACGTGTCAAACTATACCCAGTAAATATCCTTAAATCCAAGGAAGTTCTCAAGCAGCATTTTTCTTTCTTTACCAACCTCTAAATTTCAATGATTGTCACTGGAAATATTTTTGTCATCAGGGTGTGTGTGTGTGAAATCAACGCATACTGATAAAAATCTAATTCTTCCAAGCCTAAATGCAGGTGATCCTTTTCTCTTTTTAATACCCTCTGCAGAATGCTCCCAGCTCTCCCTGCTGGCTTCTGGCATCTTGATCAATATCTATTTTCCCCAAGACTCCCAAGATGTCTCCCTTACACTGTGCTGCCATCTAGTACCACATGATATCTAGTAGCCACAGCCCCACTGCTGCTTCCTCCCCTTGTTCCTATCCAGGGGACACGGTTCTGTAGGTGCCCTTTTCTCTTGTGTTGCTCTCAGCTTGTGCCAATAACACAGCAGAGACGCCCTCATTCACGCAATGGCAGCAAATGTAGAATACAGCTGCCCTTTCTCATAGGTCGTATCTTCCACTCTCATCTGGCAGTCATTACACAGTATAACAGACTTTTCCTTTTCCCCTTTCATCTAGGGATGGTCGTAAAGTGAAATGGCCCTTTCTCCTTTCATTACCATCTGCTGGTACAACTGTATTATACTAGGGCTACTGGGTTTCTTTGGTCCGGTCGAGACAGGAATTTTTACCGATCTAGTAAGATTGGTTAGGTTTTTTTATGACTCTTCTACCCCAGCAAAATCCCTAGTATAGACATGGGTATACTAACTGAAAAAGTGCTCCTTCTACTGTCGCTTACTTCATTCTGGGAACCCACCCAGATAATCTATACAAGCAGAAGCACTTTTTTTCCTGGTAAAAGCCATGCCTACAGTAGGAAGATGGCTGGTATAGCTCCACCAATGTCAGTGGTGCAGCAAGCAGGATTTACCAAGGGTACAATCTGAACTGATGGACAGCTGTGTTCCCTCAATTCACTAACCTGGGGTGCCTCTTTACACAGCTTTGCTGTGAGGGCCGCTGCTCCCGGTCTGCTAGCATGTGCTGGAGGCTGTGTATATCACTCTGAGCTGTACTGTAGTAGGGCCATAGCCAGCCACTCATGAATTACATTGCAGGGTAACACCAGAAGCCTCCAGGCCCCAGACTTCCCCCAGAAATGTCTTGTGTTGGCCAGAAGGGGCTGGTCAGCACAAGTCCATATAAAGTCTGTCATTTCTTAATAGAAAATCAGTGTCATAGAAAATGGGGGTTGGAAGGGATCTCAGGATGTCATCTAGTCCACCCCCCTGCTCAACGCAGGACCAACCCCAACTAAATCATCCCAACCAGGGCTTTGTCAAGCCACATCTTAAAAACCTAGGGATGTGGTGGAATCTCCACATCCTAAGTAACCCATTCCAGTGCTTCACCACCCTCCTAGGGAATTTTTTTTCCTAATATCCAACCTACACATTCCCCATTGCAACTTGAGACCATTGCTCCTAGTTCTGTCACCTGCCACCACTGCGAGCAGCCTAGCTCCATCCTCCCTAGAACCCCCTTCAGGTAGTTAAAGGCTGCTATCAAATCCCCCTCACTCTTCTCTTCTGCAGCCTAAAAAACTCCAGGTCTCTCAACTTCTCCACATAAGTGGTGCTCCAGCCCCCTAATCACTTTTGTTGCCCTATGCTGTACTCTCTCCAATTTGTCCACATCCTTTCTGGAGTGGGGGGCCCAAAACTGGACACAATATTCTAAATGAAGCCTCACCAGTGACGAATAGAGGGGAATAATCACTTCCCTCGATCTGCTGGCAGTGCTCCTACTAATGCAGCCAAATATGCTATTCGGCTTCTTGGCAACAAGGGTACGCTGACGGCTCATATGCAGTTTTTTCTCCACTGTTACTCCCAGGTCCTTTTCTGCAGAACTACTGCCTAGCCAGTCGGTCCCCAGTCTGTAGCAGTGCATGGGATTCTGCCCTAAGTGCAGGACTCTGCACTTGTCCTTGTGGAACCTCATCAGCTTTCTTTTGGCCCAGATCGTATGCAGAAGATATGATATGCACAGATCTTATCTCAAATGGAGTTCCCCAACCCTTCCATCCAAACAGACACTGATTTAGATCAAACAAGCTTATTAACAAAAGAGATTTGAAGTAATGAAGCATAAATGCCAGAAGTGGTTAGAAAGAAATAAAAGGTAAAACACCAACTAATACCTAACTTGACAAGCTCAGTGATTTCAAAGCAAAGGTCTCTCTCAGGACATGTGTTAGCAGTCTTATGTGCTGGATGACTTTCAGCCAGGACCCCTCAGTGTTCATTGCATGGTGGTATTGATGGTGTTTATAGAGGTGAAGGGTGAGAGATGGGGCGCTCTGTTCGCATTACTTACAGATCTTTTTCTGTGAAAATCCTCCCCAGATGAGGTTCAGGAGACAGATGATTTGGAGGTACAGGAACCTCCAGCTGCTTCTTTGCCAAGATGTAAACTTCTCGCTCACACCCTCTATCCCTTGATACACAAAGGGAAGTAAGCAGGGTGATACCCAGCTTCTAGGCACCATCCCAGGCAGCGGTTCTACCGTTCAGCCGGGTGGCTAGGCTGTGTGGGGAGAATTGGGGTCTGAGATGCTCCAAGATCCTAACTCCCATGGATTTCAGTGGGAGCTAGGAGCCTGCATCCCTTCTGAGGAGCAGGACCAAAGAAAGGGAGCCACAAAATCCAGCTTGCTGAGCAGGGAACCCACAGGGAACGCTGAAGAGTGGGTCGTGACCAAAGCCCTGCTCCGATGAGGGAATAAGGTGCCTAAATCTCCTCCAGAAGGAGGACCATGTCTGTGTGTGGGGGGTTTTCAGCTGTGACCCCCCAGCAGGGGGCAATCGCTGTGAAAGTGGGAAACCAGGGTTCTCTTCCCCCTCCACTGCCATGCAGCAGGGGTTGAACTGGGATCAGACCCCTGGGCTGTAGCATCATTCCTCCTCTCTCTTTGGCCCAATGCATGATGAGTTAGCCCCACAGGGAAAGTATCCCTCCTGCCCCCCATTATCAGACTATCCCATAGCCTAGTGGTTGGGCCCCTGCCTCCAAAGCGGGAGACCCAAGTTCTAATGCCTTCTCTACGACTGGCAGAAGGGGGAGTTCAATGTGCATCTCCCACGCCCTGGCAGAGTGCCCAAACCATGAGGCTAATGGCTGCAAGGGGGGGCTGCTGCTCCATCGGCCCTGTGGCTCGGAATTAGGTCTGCTCTGAGCATGTCACCTGGGTCAGGCCCACAGATGGGAAAAGGTGGGGCACTGCCTAGCCTGCAGATTCCCTGCAGCTTGCGTATGAGAGCGAAGCCTCGGCACAGAGAGGGAGCTGGCCGGGACCTTGCCAGCTGCCACGGACGTAGGCAGGGAAGGGAACTTAATGGTGGAAATTCAGAGGCCGAGGAGATTTCCCTGCTGGACCCTGAGGCTCAGTGGGAGGTTAGGCAGTGGCTGAGCAGGGCTTTTGAGGTCCTCTCTGCCATCAGAAAGTTGGATTTAAGCAGCTGAAGTGAGAAATGCCCTCCGTCCTCTGAATCTAGCCCCTAAATTTCCTATTCAAAAGGAACTGAGGCACTTGAGAACAAATCTTCTCCACAGTCAGTGAGATGTGAAAAAAGGGTTTTAGGCTCCCAAGTCATGTAAGCACTGCAGAAATGCCTCCACCTTCTCCACCTTCTCTCTCCCCCTTCCCTGGGTCTTTTACAGCTACTAGCAAACAATAGAGGGTAAAATATGACACAACTGGCAGCTATACTGTGTAAAGGGTGCTGGGGGCAGGAGAGGGTCGGGGAGGCCATATTGTCTAATGGGTAGTGGCTGGGGGTGACCATACTATGTAATGGGCAGTGGCGGGGAAGGCCAGTGGGCGGCCATACTGTGTAATGGGCACGAGGGCGCAGGCAGGGTTTTCTAGCCAATGTTTTGTGTCCATTCTTATGGTCTCTAGATGGCAGCTGATCATGGGAATAACAAATGGACAGATCTGAATATTCAAACTGTGGTTTTAATTAAAATGTTTAAGTGATTAAGAATTGATAAATTAGGAATTAAAATTTGGAATTAAAAATGTCAAATCTTGAAGATTCAGGTCTAAGCAATAAGATTTCATCCAGATTTGCTATTTTGCTCGGATTAATTAAAAAAGCAAAAAAGAAACCTTTTTTTAAAACTGTGACTATGGGAGCCACAAATATTGGACATTTGGCGTTATGAAGAACAAATCTTTGGAGACTGTTATTCACACTGACAATAAAGTCAACTGAGCTCTTATTAAGTGGTTAGGGAGATAATTCTGCTAGACAAGGACTGGGAATAACCCAATTTGTTTTTGCATTCAGAATTAAATGGAAATTTGCAATCGTCTGTAAAGCCTGCAACAAACATTTCCTTCATGGCAAGAAGTGACCGTGTGTCAAACTTCATGTAGAAAAAGGCACTTCTAGACTCAGGTTGTAGAATATATTCTAATGCTCCCAAATTAAATTATTATTCCCTCTACCCATATACGCCTATGAACTGGCTAGTGGAATGTGTGGCATTGACCTTTATGGGAGGGAATCAGTCCTGTGCTGTTGGTTATCAAACACTCCAATAGATCAACATCTTCCTCAATGATCTGGAGGATGGGGTAGATTGCACCCTCAGCAAGTTTGCAGAAGACACTAAGCTGGGGGGAGTGGTAGATACCCTGGAAGGTAGGGATAGGATACAGAAGGACCTAAACAAACTAGAGGATCGTGCCAAAAGAAATCTGATGAGGTTCAACAAGGACAAGTGCAGAGTCCTGCACTTAGGAAGGAAGAATCCCATGCACAGCTATAGACTGGGGACCGATGAGCTAGGCAGCAGTTCTGCAGAAAAGGACCTGGGGGTAAGAGTAGATAAAAAGCTGGATATGAGTCAGCAGTGTGCCCTGGTTGTCAAGAAGGCTAATAGCATTTTGGGCTGCATTAGGAGGGGCATTGCCAGCAGGTCACGGGAAGTGATTATTCCCCTCTATTTGGCATTGGTAAAGCCGCATTTAGAGTATTGTGTCCAGTTTTGGGCCCCCCACTACAAAAAGGATGTGGACAAGTTGGAGAGAGTCCAACGGAGGGCAACAAAAATGATTAGGGGGCTGGAGCACAGGACTTATGAGGAGAGGCTGAAGGAACTAGGCTTGTTCAGTCTACAGAAGAAAAGAATGAGGGGGGATTTGATAGCAGCCTTTAACTACCTGAAAGGGGTTTCCAGGGAGGATGGAGCTAGGCTGTTCTCAGTGGTGGCAGATGACAGAATAAGGAGCAATGGTCTCAAGTTGCAGTTGGGGAGGTCTAGGTTGGTTATTAGGAAAACGTTTTTCACTAGGAGGGTGGTGAAGCACTGGAATGGGTTACCTAGAGAGGTGGTGGAATCTCCATCTTTAGAGGTTTTTAAGCTGCGTCTTGACAAAATCCTCGCTGAGATTATTTAGCTGATGTTAGTCCTGCTCTGAGCAGGGGGTTAGACTAGATACCTCCTGAGGTCCCTTCCAACTCTATGATTCTGATTCTATGATCAGCTAGGGGCCCACAGGATTATCTCATTGTTATTATTGCTGTGGCACTGAAGATCCACGTGATTCTGAAACTTTTCCGGGTCTGGGAAAGGAACTATTTGCAGTTTTCTAATTTCAGGTTCCTGGACTTCCATGCTTGCATGCTCTGGGCTTTTCCAAGAAGTCTAAGGGAGTTAGGTGCCAAGCTCTCACAGCAATTCAGTGGCAGTTGACTGTGTGTGTTGTGTACATTACCCCCCTTTGAAAAGTCCAACCGAAATGTGTAAAGCTCCTTGTTCTACCTGCCTTTTATCTGCGCAACAATTGGGTAACATTTTCAAAAACACTGATGTGACTATCCAAAGTGACTTAGGTGCCTGAGTCCTGGTGACTTTCAGTGAGACTCAGTTACTAAAGCTCAGCAGCTCAAGTCCATTTAGAAAAATGGATGTAGGCACTTAAATCACTTTGACACATTTTCAAATCTTACCGAGCTGATTATCTGATGTTGTTGGGTATTCAGAGCAGCAGGAGGCTCTTTTTGCTAACTATGCTGAGACTTTTAAATCTGCCTCAGAGAATTGAATGGAGACTCAGTGTCTAAATCACTTAGGCTGCTATGGAAATATCAGCTGTAAACTTTCTTCATAGAACTAGTGAATTATTTCTTCTTAATCAGAATAACATTCACCCAGTAAACAGATTTGTTTTAGGATGGAGAGAAAAAAGTATTTCATGACCTTTCCCTTGAGACTACAAGTTTGACTCTACCTATATTGTCTTAAAATAAACCCTAACTTTCCCTTGCCTGTTATGTTCCGTTAGCAGACGTGCCTCGGGAGACGGCCCCTTCCCGCAGATGGATATATAATGAATCAGAAAAGACATTCCCCGTTTGGCGCAGAGTATGATGCACAGGGCACGTTACCTAACAGAGCCAGGGGAGCCCATCTGGGTTATGTCGTTGTATTTACTGGGACCAGGGAAGTACGTGACTACGGTGGGCAGAGACGATGGACTGAACAACCAAGATCCTGATCCCTGAAATGCTGAGTGAGGAGGTGACATCCGAATCCAGCTGCTCACAGACCCGCCTTAGAGGTAAATCCACCTTTCCTTCCCTGGTCCTTGAGTCTTCAGGTTTTTGAAGGCATGTAATTTTGCTAGGTAACTAATCATAGAATCATAGAATATTAGAGTTGGAAGGGACCTCAGGAGGTCATCTAGTCTAACCCCCTGCTCAAAGCAGGACTAACTTCAGCTATATCATCCCAGCCAGGGCTTTGTCAAGCCTCAGCTTAAAAACCTCTAAAGATGGAGATTCCACCACCTCCCTAGGTAACCCATTGCAG
>NW_027131322.1:0-2374 GCF_026122565.2 Emydura macquarii macquarii | reverse complement strand
GATGGACACCTGACCCGAAACAAGGAAGTGGCATTTGACCCTTCTAAGAACTCCTCCCTCCACCCTCCACCAATCTGAGTTGGTTTCACTCTTGTAGGACCACCTTGAGAACAGATTGACCAATCCAGTGGGGGGGGCAGATTCTTGGGGGGGAGGAGTTATCCATGCCGAAATGAGTCGTGTGACTGCTATGAGAACTCCAACCACCCTCTTTGGCATGGGTTTCAGACCCTTGGGACTGCCCCAAGCAGGGATTTGACTAAGTAGGGCCTGTGCCAGGGTGGACGGACCTGCCGCTAAAGAGGGCTGTGACCCCCCTGAGGATGTCCCCCCCTGCCCTCTACCACTCGGAATTGGAATAGGTGTAGTGCAGGTGTAGTGCAGGTGTCTAGGACAGAACCCTCACCGAGTCTCTAGGGCTCGACTGTTGGCCAGCTGGCAGCACCGCCCCTGGAAGTCCAAGTGCCACACAGAAGAGTCTATCTTGTTTCAAGAACGTGTGTTTCAGAAACCATGGAAATGCTAAAAGGAAACATGAACTTCTTAGAATCATAGAAGATTAGAGTAGGAAGAGACCTCAGGAGGTCATTTAGTTCAAGCCTCTGTTCAAAGCAGGACCAACCCCAACTAAATCATCCCAGCCAGGGCTTTGTCAAGCCGCACCTTAAAAACCTCTAAGGATGGAGATTCCACTAAGTCCCTAGGTAACCCATTCCAGTGCTTCACCACCCTCCTAGTGAAAAACATTTTCCTAATATCCAACCTAGACTTCCCCCACTGCAACTTGAAACCATTGCTCCTTGTTCTTTCGTATGCCACCACTGAGAACATGTTCTCCTAGCTAGCTCTTCTCCTAGCTCCATCTTCTTTGGAACCCCCCTTCAAGTAGTTAAAGGGTGCTATCAAATCTCCCCTCACTTTTCTCTTCTGCAGACTAAATAAGCCCAGTTCCCTCAGCCTCTCCTCATAAGTCATGTGCCCCAGTCCCCTAATCATTTTTGTTGCTCTCTGCTGGACTCTCTCCAGTTTGTCCACATCCTTTCTGAAGTGTTCCATGATTTTTATGAGGACTGAGGTGAAGCTGACTGGGCTGTAGTTCCCCGGATCTTTCTCCTTCCCTTTTTTAAAGATGGGCACTATATTTGCCTTTTTCCAGTCATCTGGGGTCTCTTCCGATCAGCACAAGTTTGCAAAGATAATGGCCAATGGCTCTGCAATCAAAATCAGCCAACTCCCTCAGCACCCTCAGATGCCTGACATCCAGCCCCATGGACTTCTGCATGTCCAGCTTTTCTAAATATTCCTGCACCTGTTCTTTCACCACTGAGGGCTGCTCACCTCCTCCCCATAAGGTGCTGCCCAGTGATGGTATTGACTGTACCTACATCAGATCATGAAGTGGTTAGAGACAAAGTGCAACACTGTCCTTTACAGAAAGGAGTCAGTACTGTTCCGTTGATTCTCAACTCTCAGACAGACCAAGCCGAGACCTATAGTTCTGGTACAAGATGATATAAATTGTATAATTGCTGTGGAACTGAAGATCCACGTGACCCTGGGATGTGGCAAGAAATTTGTACTTTATCATCTCAGGTCTCCAACCTCCACGGGCTGGGAGTTAGGTGCCAAAGTCTCATAGAAATGTCATTGTAGTTGAGTATTTATGGTGTACATTAGCCCCCTTTGACAATCCCAACCCAAATGTGTAAAGCACCTTGTTGCATCTGCATTTGATCTAAGGAGCAGCCTGCACTGCCTCTTTTCAGAAATGACTAAGCAGGAGGCACTGAGCTAAGGGTAAATTGTAAAAATACCTGACGCAGGCTCCAAAAGTGACAGAGGAGCCTAAGTCCCCTTGCTGCTCAGTGAGATCCAGGCCGCTAAGCTTTAGTGACGAGGTCGCTTTTGAAAATGGGGCTTAGGTGTGGGAGTGTATTATTTGTACCCTGACCTGATGGCTACCGATGTGGAAATTTACAGCAGGCCTGGTGGTGGACACCGGGTCAAGTGAGGCTGCCTACAGGGAGCTGGAAGGTGGCCACTTTCACTCAGGCGCCTCACTGGCGGCGAGTTCCCGGGACTTGGCCTCCATCCACTAGATAGTAGAAAGTATTCAAGGTCGTAAACAAGATAGTTATGTGAGCTAAGAAGCTACCAGTAATATGTAAGCTGTTCCCGTGTGAAGTAGATGAAATCATATAATAGCCAATCAGCAATTGTGTGACCATTGTATGCAAAGATGATAAAAAGGTATATAAGCTGGAGAACAAGATGGAATAAACGATTCTGCTTGCAATCATATTGGTTGTTGTGCTTTATCCGTCCTGCATCCTCTGCCATCAGCAGTGGAATCCTCCCTCGTCCTCTGCTATCA
>NW_027131321.1:0-23695 GCF_026122565.2 Emydura macquarii macquarii | reverse complement strand
CCCATGGAGGCAATCCACTTGATTCGGCCCCATGCAACAGAGGAAGAATTAGCCCTCCAGCCCTGGTGGAGATTAGTAAATGCTGCTTACAATCACCACCAGCAGAGCTTGCAGTTATTCCTGATAACTGTGGCAGCAAGGAAATTAGAGTAATCCACCCAGTGGTCCCACTGGGATTACAGATTGATGAGCACTCAGTCATGTACTCCAGGGACCATAACACTTCGGCCTGGCAGAAAGAGAAGGTGTGGAACACGGTGAATGTAAAAGGGTGTAGGAGAAAAGAAGGTTTGGGTTACATCTGCGAGAACCAGGCATGGGAGGAACATGATGAATGCTTCTTCCCCCAACCTGGGAATAAGTCTCACTGTTCCTTTGATGTTATCCAGGAGAGGGAATTGGTTATCGTCTATGATGGTAAAGTGTGTGTGTGTGAGAACGAGATGTGATATTGTATTGATTAATGGACATTGGATTCAACCCATGGTGCCTTACATTAAATGCTGTTTCTGTAATGTGACCACCATTGTTAGTTGTGATATTCAGGTTACCGTGCCTATATGGACCGTACAACATTTGAATGCCTGCCCGGAGCTCTACAAGGAGGTTTCCCCCATCTCACTGGGAATGGGTCTCACTGCCATTAAGAGACGATTCACTCATCCCGCTTTACACGCTGAGCTGCGAAGGCTAAGAACTCTGGGAGAGGATGGCAAACTCGAGATCCAGCACCACAACCAGGAGATCTCTAGGCTTGGTGCCACAGTTAAACACAGGCCATCGCTCCTGGTGGGAGACTTTGCTTGGATGGAGTCCCAGTGCAACAGGTTTTTTAATATCATGCTTCACCCCATTGTGGTTGTCACACTGGCTGGATGGGAGGGGGAGGGGGCATTTATTCTATTGTTTACCATTGGTATGTCAAAATCATAATAATTCATATGAGATATGTCGTGTCAGGTACTGTTAGAAAGGCTGTAATGTGCTAAGTAAGATGATGATGTTTATGTTCATGTGTTATATGTGTAATGGAAGTTGTGGATATGTTTGCTATATCTGTATTTCAAATTGTGCTGTGTCTGGGTCACACCCCAGACAGGATGGCTGCAGTAATAGCCTGCTTAATGGCCCATTAAGAAATTCACAGGTACAATGGGCCCAGGGGGAGAAGCCAGAGATATACCTGATGAGTCACCAGGACTTACTCACGTGACTCTGGACTCCATCTTATTCCTGTAAAATTCCACAAGCGGCATGGCAAAGGCCAAAGGACATAAAAGGCAGCTGCACCACATCCATTTTGTCTTCAGTCTCCAGCCTACCTCTGGATCAACTCAGCTACAACTGAACTGAAGCGGAACTGAAACAAAGGACTGAGACCCATCCAGATACTGGCTGTATAGCAGAGGAACTATCCAAGCATGCAAACTCCACAATTCTATTACAAACCTGATACAATTGATTTGAAAGTCCATATATATTTGTCTGATTGCTTTAATCCTTTAACATTTCTCTTATAGTTTGTTTCTTTCTTTTTATAATAAACCTTTAGTTTTAGTTACTGAAAGATTGGCTGGCAGTGTGGTATTTTGGGTAAGATCTAAACTTATATTGATCTGGTACTGTGGCTGACCCTTTGGGGTCAGGAGAAACCTTTTTGGTAAAGAGCATAGAGTTTTAAATAACTGATCTCTTTACTGGACCTAGTGGCTGCTAGGGAGCCAGAGACTGGAATGCAGTCAAGGGGGCTGTGTATATTTGCATTTTGGCTTCTTGACAACCAGTGTGGGGAATCAGAAGCACAGTGTGTGGCTGGTTGTGGAGTCTGACTTCAGTGTCACCCACCAGCTCTGGGAGAATCTGCTCTCCTTTTACAGCCTGCCCTGACTTTGGCATTTTCAGGCGGCTACTCTAGGCACAGATGGGTCACAGTGGTGTTCATCGGTTTCCAAATTATACTAGCAATTGGTCTGGTTCTGTTGGTTTGCTGGATCCAGCGACTGATGTGATGGCTACAATGGACTGAAGATCAGACCCGGTACCACGGAGAAAGGATATGGTGGGGATACTCACTCAACGCAAGGACTTGTTACCTGTCAGCTCTGTGTTGGGGAACCAGGGCACAGTACCCAGCCTGTCTGACTCATGAAGGACAAGCCTCCCCCCGCCTCTGTTTGAACCAAACTTGATAAAGACTTACAAAAAGCAATTACAATGCAGTGGGAGACACACCTAAACCCCTCCAGACAAGGGTGACAGGATTAAAGTAACTCCCCTAGCCTCATTTGCATGGAAGATGGGATAGGGAGGTCCCTCCATTAGCATTCAGAGCAGAGAACAGAGATTCCAAGGCAGGGACCGCACTGAACTCTGGGATTAGAGAAGCAGGAAATCACGGCATGATGGGAGAACGTCTGCTCGAGATGCTAATCAACCCATGCCTGAACACACCCGCTCAGCAGTTATCAGATCAATTCTAATAATGAATCCTTTATTGGTATGCAAAATACGGAATCTGTTTAATTGCATTGTGAGCTCCCTGGAAGTAACATCGCCCATAGAAAGGAACGATCAGTTCCTATCGTCCAGCCTAAACAAAACAAGTCTGGTGAACTCCCTTGAGTCATTGTTTACCCATAAACAAATCTAGTGGTCAACCTTGAACCATTGTTGTTTCCCTACAAAAACCCCTACCCAAGTTTAAGTTTCTGTTCTAGTGCTTGGATCCAAACACTGCACCAGTTCCACTGGGACTTCACCTTTTTCTGACTGAAATACCTTCTCTGATCGTGTTTGGGACTCTACCTGTCTCAAGCACGTCAGACCCTAAGCTGAACAGCCTGTCTACCTGGGAACCTTTGACCGGTGCAAGTTGTGCTGAGTGGTGAGACCCCAACTCTCTCTCTCTGACTCTTTGGTTAAGCCCACTTTTCCCCCTCAGATCTAATTTGATCTCTCTCTCTGTCACTCCAGGTATAACTTTCTAAACCTGACTTTTGTATTCAAACTTGGGCTAGATTTCTCCAATACCCCAATTGAAACCATGTAATATTGTAACCGTTTGGTTTGTTTGTCTCTCCTTGTATGGCTATTGCTACTAGTGTCATGAGTGTTATATTCCTGGCAATAAAATAACTTTTATGGTCCAACTGGTTGCCAAACTCTCTCCCAACTTCGAACTTTGTTCACTCTTTCATGTTCTCAGCTTCCCTATTTGCTCTGCAGCAAGGCTCCTCTTACCTAAGCCAAAGATCCCTGTAAGGCGCAAATATCGTGTGGGGTCTGCTCATCAAAGGAGTTACTACTAGGACACGTGTGACATAAGATTGGGGGAAGGGTGCTGAGTCTGGGGCATATGAGGGTGTCAGCTTGGAAGCTGCTGACTGACTCTGCCTCCTCAGACGCTCCGCTAACCCGTGTGCCGGTGTCGGACGGCATTTTATTGCTGCCCTGCTGAATTAAGTCTTGTGCTGAGTATGTGGCCTATGAGGATGTCGGCTTGGAAGTTCCAATTCACCTGCCTGCTCAGACGTGCTCTGAGGGAGGGACAGGGGCGTGTGTTTGTGTGTGTGAGAGAGAGAGTGAGTGAGTTAGACTGAGTCTGGGGGAACCCAGCCCTGTTGAACTAAGCCCTGCAGAGTAGCTCCATTGGGAGGCAGGAACTTGCAGGAGGGAGAAATAGAGCTCCGTAGAGAAACACCAGTGACACAAGCAGTAAATTGATAAAATTACAAAGACCCCAGAGCGTACCCCTAATAAATGAGGGCACTCCAAGGTGACGGGTTATCTGGTAACACCTCAGAGAGGGGCCCCTCATGCACACACGAGGACAGGGGAGCTGGTTTGAGGTAAGGGAAGGTACTAGAGGGAATTACTGAGCTCCCAGGGACAGACACGTCCATCCCAGCATATCGGGGGAAACATGACAGAGCAGGTAGCCATTAGCTCAGCTGTAAATAGGGCCAGAGATCTCCTGCTCTGCCCACTGGACTGACTGCCTCTGCCTGACCCCTTTCTAGCAAGGTTGAACCCCAAATGCACAAATACAGAACGGGGATAACTGGTTTGGCAGCAGCACAGCTGAGAAGGATCTGGGAGCTGTGGTGGATCCCAACCCCAGCATGAGTCAGCAACGAGATGCTGTTGCAAAAAAAGCTAAAGCAATTCTAGGTTGCATTAACAGGGGCATGGCATGCACATCACGGGAGGTGACAGTACCGCTCCACTCGGCGCTGGTTAGGCCTCACCTGCAGTATAGTGTCCAGTTTTGGTCACTAATGTATAGAAAGGTTGTAGAGAAACTGGAAAGGATCCAGAGATGAGCGACAAAGATAATCAAAGGGCTGGAATGCTGTAAGCCGTGTGAGCAAAGACTGAAGGGATGGAGTACGTTCATTTTGTAAAAGAGAAGATTGGGGGGACATGAGCGGTCTTCAAAACCTTGAAAGGCTGCCATAAAAAAGATGGACAATAGATGTTCTCTCATGTGACAGACGGCAGGACAAGAGGCGATGGCTTCAAACTACAGCACAGCAGATTTAGATTAAATCCCAAGAAAAACTTCCTAACCACAAGAACAGTGGGACAATGGCACAGGCTGCCTAGGGTTGTTTTGGGAGCTCCTTCACTGGAGGTTTTCAAATGTCGGCTGGATAGCCCTCACTCCTGGCTGGCTTAGACACTCCATGTGTTCTCTGCTACCCTCCACTTGGCCAGGATCACCTCGTCTTAGCAGCACAATGAAGCATGGTTTGAGGTTGTCCATCCCCACCCCAAGAAACCAGAGCAAAGACTTAACAGTCAGGTGTACTAGGCCCTGGCTCAGCACAGGGGGCTGGATTTGGTGACATCTCGAGGGCCCTTCCAGCCTGACGTTTCTATCCGTTAGTTCTCACCTGTCTGAAACTCTCTGGGCCTTGGAGCCTGACCCAGTGCCCCTGCAGTCAATGCTCAGAGTCCCATTGGCCGTTGGATCTGGCCCTGGTGCACATCTCATCCCCTGTATATGGCACTGCGCATTGTTACGGTCCCAGCAACCCCTGGGCTATTGTTACAGCTGGACACTGCGCTGAGCTCAGACAGTTCTGCCTCCTCTGCTAAATCTCCTCTGGGTTTCCCCCATCCTGGCCCTGAAAATGGGAATGTACGAAAGTGACAACAGGCCTTGGGCTGACCCAAGTGACGCTGCAGGGACACTGGGAGTTCGACTGCTCCTGAGTCTGATGTCCCAGCCCAGCCCGAACCAGGTGCCAGGGCAGCCTCAGGCTGCAGGTTCCAGTTTGATTGTGACAAACCCCAGGTAAGTGAAGAGAAAGGAGCACAGAGAAACGAACAGTGGGATTTTATCGGCTGTTCTTTTCTGTGGCCACATAATAATTTTCCAAGAAAAAAAGGCTCAGCCTGGTGAGAATGAGAGAGAAAAACAGTATTTAACAATTAAGGGGAAAAGTTCTCAAGAAACCTTAGTTAACGTTCAGATCTACCCAGCATTCCCCATGGCATTCTCCCCTCCCACATCATCCCTCCCCCATCATTTATGATCCAGTTGAGATAACGACCTGCATTAATAGCAGCAGAAAGGCGCGGCTGGGGAGTGCGGTTCAAAGGGTAACAGCAATAAACAGCCGTTTATTGAGATACAGAGGGAAGCGGTGTCCAATGGGAGCCTCTGGGGTCAGAGTCTCCTTTTTTATGGTGCATCATTGAAATATTGGCTGAAGACAGGGCATTCGGCAAGGTCACGGTAACGCTGAGCCTGTCTGTCCCAGAAAGACACTGACAGGAAAGGATAATTAAACCCTCAGCTGCCTGCGCTGACAGAGCTGAGGATCTCTGAGATGCTTCTGCTGTGGCTGTTAAGGGAGTTCCAGGATCAGGCTGCATCATTCCCTGCTCTGCTACAGACTCCCTGTTTGACCTTAGTTAAGTCACTTAGGCCCAGAGTGTCAAAGGTATTTTGATGTCTAAAGATGTAGATAGGTGACGTGTGGATAACATGCAGCATGCAAGCCTTCCCCCCAACGTCCTAGTCACAAATATTTGCACCTGTTTCTATGAGTTAAATTCATCCAATCAAGGAACAGAAACAATCCCATGTGACCTCTGTATCCAATCACAACTATCGCACACAGATCAATTTATTTGACAATCGTCGCTAGCTAATATTTTTGAACAACGATAAATCTGGGAAAATCGGGATCAGTTTGTGGGCAGCTGATGAACAGGAAGAGAAGCGGAGCTCACTGGACACATCACATGCTGCACATTATTCCCCCAGCTCTGCTTCCAGCCCATCTATCCTCCCCTCCACCCCCACCCCCGGCTCTAGCTCTCTTGCCTTTTATTTTTGCCTTTGTTCTGCCTGAGGAGTTACTGGTGTTACTTTTATTCTGTGTTATTTCTGTAGCACCGTCAGTGCCCCGGGCATGTTGTATGATCCCTGCCATGGAGCTCCCAGCGGGGCTGGGTTAGGGGCTCACTAACGGGTGTGTGGAGGCATTAGAAGGAGAAGTCTGCAGGCCTGGGGTAGGAGGTCAGGGTGGGAGTCCCAGGCATGCAGGACGGTGCAAAGGTCAAAGGACATGGGGGAGGCTAGGCCAGGGGCTGGGTTGGGGCTAACACATGGGGAGAGGGGTGAAGAGCTTCCTGGGCTCCATTCACTCAGCCTGGCCCCATCACTCACACAGCCCTGGGACTGGGCTCTCACTGCCCTTCCCCTGGCCCAGCTACTGAATCCTCTCCCCCAGCTCTCCCCACCTCCCACCCTCCCCCCATCCCGCTGGGACCAGCTCCCCTGACAGGCTGTGTCTGCAGTGCAGAGTGGCCCGTACAGCAGGGCCTGGTGCTCTCCCCCTGTGGCCGTTTCACTCCTTGCCAGTGGTGAAGAGTCCCTAGGTTCAGAAATGCCGGGACGCTCCCTGCTGCTGACTGGCCTGTCGCACTCGCTGGGCTCGGCTTTTCTTTGGGAGTCAGATAATGCAGTTAATGGCCCGGAGGGGACCTGGGAATCCCCCCAAGCCTGGCCTGGAGCTGACCCCAGCGGGGTTCTCCGGGAGGCTGTGGGGCAGGCGGTACAATGGGGGACCTAGCTCCCCTCCCCTAGAACATTCCGAAATCCCGCAGCCATTTTCTGAATTTTATACAGTTAAAAAAAAAGTTGAGGCCAAAAACTGTAGGTGCCCATGCGGGACCCTGTGTGGGGAGATCCGCCTGTGGGGTGCTGCCCTGGTTCTTCTCGTTCTCGTACTGACATGGTCCCACGCCCAGCCCAAGTCCCGCACCACTGGGTTTTTAGTCTCACACACTGCTGTGAGGTAGGGCCACGCTAGTGTCTGTGGCCCCGGAGAGCTTGGTTTACAGTTGAAGGTTTTGTTGGCATAACGATGTCCGTTAGGAGTGTGAAAAACTCCCACTCCAGCCCACAGAGCTGTGCCAGCAAAACCCGGCCTGCAGCCCTTTTGAGGGTGCAATTTATTCCCTTCCGGGAACCGGTGTCATCTATTTTGGGAAAACATCCTCTGCCCACGCCAGATGCAGCTCTGCTTGGTGGGAGGGGCCATTGCTCATCTAGCTACATGGACAACGCCTAAGCACCTCACCCACCCTGCACAAGGACCCCCTGGGATTGATCTCACATATCCTAAGCCCTACAGCCCACAGCCCACATATTGGACCAGCCGCCCTCCATAGGATCCCCCTTGTGCAAGGCACACAGGACTCTTTGCCTACCTGTGATGTTGTATGATTGACATATAACTGTGTATAACATTGTTGCTACCACTGTTATACGATTGCAACAAAACTTATGTCATGTAAGGTGTCAATGGAAAAGTTGTGAGTTGAGTGTGATTGTCCTGTTGACAGATGTGTATCATTCTGTGTCCGAAGTTACAGATAGTGTCCTTTATGGGCCATTAATTGGCATAGCCCAGTCCCAAGGGGCGGTCTGGCTTCAATGCAGATTTTACCTGGTGGGCGATACTCAGAATGCAGCGTATATACAAGGTGCCAGTACACAGTCACTGAGCTCACACACTAGGCCACAGAAGAAGCCTGTCCCATCCGCTGATGCTTCCTAAGGACGTTTTAGCCAGAATACGGGCAATGGCTGCTCTTATGACTCATCAAAGCACACAAGGGCATGTGACTTGCTCATGGGACCCTGGTCTCCATTTTGGGCTCCCCTCTGCTGATGAGGAGAAAAGATTTTCACAGGGATTTGCTACCTCTCAGCAGAGTCTCTCTCCAATGGGCTACAGGATATTCTGCTGTGGGAGTCTCTCCCGGTGAAGCTGTCACACTCTGGATAACTAATTAACGAGCCACTGGAGCAGGGGGGCTGGAGCCTCGGGCTTGCACATCCTGGATGAGCGCCCTAACCCCGCTCTCTAGAGTTACTCTCATGTGTATGCCCTCTCTTCCTCCAGCCCAGTGACTCTTCAGTTATTTATCCTGAAAGCAGCAGCTTCAACACGAGAGCCTGAGGAAGACCCACATTAGAATATCCTATGCCCCAGTGGTTAGAGCACACCCGTGTGTTCAAATCCCTTTGCCTCATCAGGTGGAGATGGGAGTTGATGGGGTTTCCCAAGTGACCGACTACTCTAACCAATGAGCTAAAAGTTATGAGGAGATCCTCCCCCCAACAATTTACTGTCAGCTCAGAGGCTACCCACGGGATCAGGAGCTGCAGGTGAGTTAGGCAGGTGAACACGTCTCTTCCCCTGTGGGTTGGTGAATTGCTCTAGGGCTAAGATGGGGATCGGTGTCCGGATGCTTAGAGAGAGGCAGCAGGGCACCTGCACAAAGGCGGAAACACAGGCACCCAGGCAGTTTTTTACTACAAAATAAATGAGTTTAGGCACCTAACGGGTTCTGCGGGAGTGTTATGAATCACAGAAGAACCTAACACAGGGATTTAGGAACCTAAGCCCAGATTTAGACACGAATACTTTTGTGAATCTCAGCCTAGGGGCGTAGGTGCTTTTAAAAATCCCACTGGGCGCCTATCTGCATCTTTAAGTGCCTAAATAAGTTAAAAATCTGGCCCTAAGCCTTCCTGAAAGTGTTACCTTGTAACTGCCCTTGAATTAACTGGATGGGAATGTGCATTACCTGAACCTGTGTGTTGTGCTGAGTTTACCCGTGGTGACCAGTGGGCTTGATTATCTGTAAAGAAGCAGTGATTTTAAAAAGACAGAACAAAGGAGAACTTCAGCAGTGGCAGAAAATAAACAGAAACCAGGAAAGAAAAGGATAAGTGTTAAGGGAAAATAAACCTTGTATAAATGGGAGGAGAAATGACGGAAAAGAGGGATGAGACAACAAGGAATGGAAAACTATATATATATATATATTTAAATGGGATGGAAATTGAGATGCCTTAATTAGACAGAGATGACCTGAGAAATAAGGAGCCAGGTCTCTCCCTACACCAGGAGGCTGGGGGTCACGTCTCTGACTCTCTCCAGGTGATGTATCTCCCACTGTCTGATGCTGTTGCAGATGGGCCACGTCCATCTGTCTCTCTGCTCAGCCCTCGTAGAAATACCCGGCATCGCACTTAGCTGCTTTCAGACCTCACCTTCTCCCCTGGAGCAAGCGCAGCTCATGGGAATAACTCATTGCCTGAACGGTCAGTGTAAATGGAGCACGGACACACACTGCCCCTAGCGGTGACAGGGGGAACAGCCTGTTTGTCGGGTGAATGGAGCACGGACACACACTGCCCCTAGCGGTGACAGGGGGAACAGCCCATTCGTTAATCGGAATGGAGCCCGGACACACACTGCCCCTAGCGGTGACAGGGGGAACAGCCCATTTGTCAGTGCTGATGGAGCCCGGACACACACTGCCCCTAGCGGTGAGGTCATAGAAATACCAGTAAAACATTAACACCCCTGGTGTGAGCAGGCAGGTTTCAGGCCTTTCAGAAATTACAAACCTGGCAGCTGTGACCTTCAATGGCATGAGGGGTGATGGGCTCCAAGCGACTCTCCCTGGGAGCTGGGCAGCTGACTGACCCAGGCACTGTGGACAATCCCAGAGAGTGGCCCGACAAGCAGAGTCCCTGAGTCCCTCCTGCTGCCCCTGCCTCCCTCCTCTCATTCAGAGAGCGCTGAGCAAACACCCAGAGCGACTCCCGCCAGCACCACTGCCAGTAACAATAAATGTCTGCGGCAGCCACGTCCCAGCCCTGGCACGCTCAGCGCATGGACGGCCAGCGGAGGGAGCTCGCTGCCCGCGATGTTCATGCCAATGGGGGACTGCGACAGAAAATATTCATGGAAACGCACTTTAAACTGTTCATGGCAAGTATTTCCCACCACTCCCCGGTCTAAGAGATCCTCTCATCCAATCACGGCACAGAAACACTCCCAGGGGCCCTGTGGGACCCATCAGAACCTGCCCACACAGCTCGGATTGTTTGAAACTTTACTTGCAAAATGACTGAACAGACAAAGCCAAGAGAATCACGCTGAGTCTGTGGGCAAGTCACACGCAGGGAAAGGAGCTGAATTTCCAGCATCCATTGTCCCTGCACATTCTCTGCTGTGCCTGGGGCCCTTCTCGCTCTCCCTGTGTGTGTTTCTGGCTCTGCCTGCCTTTTATTCCCCCCTTAGATCTCCTGCGAAGTCATTAGTCACTAATATTTCCATGGCTCCCCCCATGTGCTGAGCACTGCACAGCCTGACAGGAGACACAGACACTTCTCTGGGAATCACCGGCGAGGCAGACCCCTGTGCTCTGCCTGTCGGATTATTGTGTATATTCACTAATACCCCTACAGCCCCTCAGTACCGGGCACGTTCCAGACACACCCACAGACACAGCCCCTGCTCGGGGAGCTCACACTCTGCACAGATCGGGGGCACTGACCCCTCTTTAAATGTTCCCTGGCACAGAGGGAGGTTCAGGGCCCCCTGGGAGGAGGGTTTTGAGGAGAGGCGGGAAGGAGGAGGGGAGGGGGAAGGCTGTGGGTGCAGGTTCCAGGCAGACAATGAGGGCATATCAGGGGATCCATGTGGCCAAGCTGAAGCAAACATGAGGGGAGAGGGGTTAAAAAGCTTCCTGGGCTCCTTCCTGTGAGCAGGTCCCAGTCACCGAGCCTGGCCCATCGCTCACACTCCCCTGCCCCAGCTCTCCCAGCAGGGCAGGTAAGTCTCTGGCACTGATCGCTGTATGTAGCAGGGAGGGGGATGTGGAGCTATTTATCTCTGGCCCCTGAATCTCTGGGACAGCAGCCGGCTGCAGATGCGGCTCCTCTGCCCAGCAGCAGCTCCCACAGACACTGGAGTGACTGGCGCTGGCCTGGAGACTGCGAGGGGGTCGCAGAGGCAGAGTCTCTCTGGGCTCCAGGACGTGGAGGGCGTCTGTGTTCAAAGGCACTTGGATCTCGGGTTATTCCTGATCAGCCGTTGGCCTTCGCTGGCAGCACTGCCCAGCTGGGACCTCCCACAGCGATGGCTAGGCAGCTGTGCCACTGAAATTTGAAGTATAGACCTGTCCTAAATCAGTAATTTAAAATAAAATGTACCTTTAGTTAGGTGTTGTCTGTACAAACTTTTATACTGGTGTAACTCTTTCAGGGGATGATTTTTCTACTGAAAGAGTTAAACCAGCACAACCCTGCACAGACACAGTTCTGTCGGTAGAGAAGCCCCTCTAGAATAAGAGCATCGACCAGGGGAATGGTACCAGTGTAACTATAGTGGTTTTAATACTCACCTTACCTTATGCTGGTGTAACTTTCCCACCTGGACAAGCCCCGTTATAACTGCACCCACAACAGCAGTTGTACTGTTGTAAATACACTAGTAGCGCAATGTGTGTGTGGACAAGGCTGTGCAGTGACTAGAAAGCTGGTGAATCACACTGGAGAGAAAAGAGGAAGAAGGGTTTAGAGTCAGAATTTTCAAACAAACACCAACAACTAATGAACATTTTGAGTAAATAAAACGTCTGTAAAAGATTCACCATCTCCAGCCCTTTAATGAAGGAGTTTAGCTCAAAGTAAGACTTCCTGGAGCCTTCCCAAGAGTTCTCTAACAAAGCCAGAGAAGATGCGACCTGCCATTCCTACATTATAAGACCAGCGGAAAGAACACTCACCCAACCACTAAGCAGGAAAGAACAAAAAAGGCCCAGTTCAATTTTAAAAACCTCCTTTAAAATTCCTTTGGTGTTTCTGTTGCGCACTCAGGCTTGGCAACATGAGCCAAAAATGTCAAGAAAGTGTCCCAGAAGTGCTGTCCTGCTCAATATCTGACCCATTATTTCTCCATCGAATCTTGTTGGATTTGCCCCAAACTTTCCAGAAACATTCTACCCAAGATCCTGTACATGAAATTACTAGTGGAGAAGTTTGATGTTGTGGCAGTGAGAGAGACAGGCAACAAGTCAGGCACCCGGGGAATCCGGCTTCACCATTGACTATGAAGAACCCAGGTTTTTTTCCAGATAAAACTAGACACTTGCCTTCCACCCTGGGATTGTCGACCTCTCACCATACTCGTCTTCACCGACTCCATCACATCCTGCTTGGGAAGTTCCAGGACTTCTCAGAGTTTCACCAGCCAGCAAAAAATAAGCAAAGTGTTCCCACAACTTACAAGGGTGAGGAACGTATCCCGGTGGGGATTTCACCCCAAGAACGTCTCCACCAAATAAATAAGGGAGAAGGCAAGAGATCCGCAGGATTCAAAGATCCTGGATAAATACTGAGAGACTAGAGATTCCCACCTTGGCCTCCAGGCAGCCTCCTGGATGGGAACTGCAGTGTGAGCCCGAGATCCTGGCACTCCCTGCAGACCACACAGATGGGGCTTGATCTGCTCTACAGAAAAGCTGTAAACTCTCCTGGTGTTTCTCACACCTGCTGTCCTCTCCTGGGCTCCTCGCTGCCCCCAGCCTTAGTTGTTTAGTTTTACACGTTCCCCTGCTGTCTGTCAGGCTCGAAGTTCCTGTTCCCAGAGGACGTTTTCCTGCACTGGGGTAAGGGAAGTCTCTCCCGAACTCCTCGAAGCAGGGAGTGACCAAGACCCAGCAGAAGGCCATGGATCATAGTGACAGGATCCTGTAAATAGCCTGGCCAGGTGAGTTCCTCCGGGAGATGGAGCCGGGGGTTTGCCACAGTCGTGGCACCTGGTCTCTCCCCCATGAAACCAGCTATAGGCCGAGAAGCCAGAACACCCTGAGCTCGGCCACTTTAGGGTCTCTCCACAATTTTTCTTGCTTCCCCCAGAATCTCTCCTTAGACTCTTGCCCTTTGCACCGGCCTCTCCAGCACGACTCACCGGAGGCTGCTGCTCAGGGCACCCGGCCTTGTAGAGACCTGTCACCACCAGCCAACAGACGCAGCCACGGTGAGAGCTCTGCCAGCCCGCTCCCCAGTCTGCTCTGGGCAGGGCAGGGCACCTACCAGGAGCCTCCCACTCTCCTTGTCCCCCTTGGATTTCAGTCCCTGGAGCTCTTCTCTCTCCTCCCTCACACACTGCAGGCGGCTCAGGCTTTGCTCCTGCAAACACAGACAAAGGCTCTGGGGGCTGGTTTGGGTTCCTTGGTTTGTGCCCTGCGATAATATCGTCACTGAGCAGAGTGAGGCTAGGGGAGTACGTCCCCCTTCTCCAACCCACTGAAAAAGTGACCCCAGCTCTAAGGGGAGGGGTTGCCAACCTTGCATTGTAGTTTTTGCTGACGTGAAGATCTGAAACTGATTTTTGTTTTACTGACATGGTTAACATTTTACTGACATCACTAAAAATATCACACACACAATCATGTCACAGAAGTGTCCCTAGTCCCAATGTTCTGTACCCAGGAATTCAGAATTACAGTTGTTTTAGCTGCACTTAAATGATCAGTCAGGTTCATTGGGTGTGTGCAATAATAGAAAACAGGAAATTGATAGCAGCAGGGTCAGTGTCGTTTTATGATACAAGAAATGATTCTGAACGATGACAATCAGTGTCAAAACAATATTTCTACCCAATTTCATGGACATTTTCATTTATTTACGGGTTTATGGACAGTGTTAAAATTGTACATTGTTTTACTGACCATCTGTACATTGATGGATGATTGGCAATGCTTAGGAGACACCCAGAGCGGCTGGGTCCAGCCCAATGCCAATGTCTCCAGGAACGTGGCTGTGTCCCAGCATCAGGCAGTTCCCTGGCTCCAATCCAGGGCTGGTCAGACTAGCCAGGGGGGCCCTGCAACTTCAGAGAAGCTAACTTCCAGCCATGGAGATAACGTTCCCTGCCCTCTACTCCTGGGCAGCTTCCTTGATGGGAAGCACGGTTTGAGCCCGGGATCGGTCACACACCAGGCAGATGGGGTTTGGTCCTCATAGAAAAGTTTCAGAGCCTCCTGCTCACACACTCTCCCCCCCCTTGGGCTCTTTCACAGCCTGGAGCCTCAGTTGTTTCACTAACCAGCTGCACAACACTGAGAAGAAAGCAGCAGAGTGAAAGGCTGAACCAAGGGGCAGGAAGCGGGCTCTGCATAACTCCTGCTGTTCTGTAATGAATCTGGAGCATAAAGACTAGTAAAGACATTTGATGGAGGAAACCTGGTGGGCTGTGCCTGCTGCTTAATTCCCAGAGAGGTTCCAGGAGCGGAAGGGGCAGCCCCTTCACCATCAGATATTTACAAATGAACATTGTCTGCATTGCTTTTATGACAGTTAATGCTGTAAGTTGAGAGTGACAACACATTAGTCTTTTCATACAGACAAAGAAATTTTGTACATTAACCTATTTATCAGCATGTTTTCCCATGCAACACCACAATGAGATTACTCTTATTCAATTACCCATCATTTCAGTGGGAAATAGGCAGAAGAACAGGTATTTTTGAAGGCAATTTATGGGAAAAAATATCTATTTGCAGCTTAACCTTTCCCTGTGTAAAATACTGAACATGTACCTTCACCAGCTCGTGCCACCTAGAAACCAGCAGACTGAATGAAAACCCAAATGAATCCATCACAGGCTAATTTTAGGACATTTATTTTTGAATAAGCAAGGTAAGGAGAGGGTGCACTGCCATGAACTGAATATTGTCAATAAGTCTTCACAATTGAAAGTGTTCATACTGAAACAAGGACACTACAAAAAGCAGGTGTAGCAATGCCATGTGATGTGCCTCCCCTCAGACTTTGCTCATATGGTCACTCACTAATTTCAAGAAATGAGACCAGTCAGTCATTTCTTACAGAAGCATTCAAGAAGGTGGATGAAACTCAAAAATTGGGATGAATTTCTTGAAGCAGCTTTATAGTCTATGCTCTAAACCTCATCTGATAACAAAAATATCCTTCTTAGCCATACATCAGTCCAAAGGAGGAAGGTTTCCCAGTGAAGTTTCACAAAATTTCATGAGAAGTGACCACAGTTTTAATGCAATTAAGTTAGTTTGTGATTATTCAGTGAAGAAATACAACCCCTGCTCCATTTATTTGCCAAGCCACATTTGTTGTGTCCTGATAACCAAGAACACAGAGAGCCCGGCTGTGCCTGGAAATCAATAGTGATCTGGACAATACATTGACTGTAGACAATATTTCAAAACAAAAAGCAAGCAAAAAGGATGTGGTAGCAGAGATTTCTAGATGTAGGGAAATAGCATTTGTGGTTGGGGACCGTGTCTTGTTAATCAAGTTAAGAAGGAGAACAAAGAAGGGAGGATCGTGTCTTTATTACTGATCATAGTAGCTGTAACGGAGTCAACTCACCACACTGGCACCTCCACCTGGCTATTCCGGGTGTAACATACTTGCAGCCCTCACCATTGGACTGGCACTTCCTACTGGTGATCTGGGGAATAGCTCAAGCAGACACCCACATAGGCAGCCTGTTTCACCCTTCCTCGGGGCTCACCGGTATCCATCTCACCACCATCAGGACTCATCAACCTCTTCCTGGCCCGGCCCTCCAGCCAAGCAACAATCCATGCTCTCCCCCCCCCAAGCAGCCCTGGTTCCACCACTTACTTCAGTGGCTGCTACCACCTACCACCACTCAACAGACTTCCCTGGGCCACTTCCCCACAGCCCCAGCACCTCCTCCACCCTCATATCAGCGTATCTGCTCTGCTGAGCTCCAGCTGTCAGCCCCTGCCCTGTCCTGGGGGCTGACCTCCTTCCACTTGCAGGGCAGCCAGCCTGAACCTTCCCTCCCAGACCTCCTGGGATTGACTGCTCCTGTCCTGCTTGGCAGCTCCCTTTAATATTGAACTCCCGGGCCCTGATTGGCTATCCCACAGCTCCTTCCCATTGACTGCTTCTCCAAGGGCCCTCTTAACCCCTTCCTGGCCAGTGCAAGGCAGATGGCCCACCACACTTGGGTCTAGGTCTGCTATCCAACACCCATCCTCTGGTTGGTTCCTGGACCCACCCCTCTCTCAGGACTGCAGCACCCTTTTCATGACACAGCCCTGTCATGATCTGTGCTGCCCACTGCCAGGAGCCATCTCTGAAATCCTTCTCCAGCCACTTCCCCCAGTGGCAACTGCAGTTTACTGTCTGGCTACCTCCCCAGTGGCAAGGGGAGACCCAGGCCCACCCACTACTCCAGGTCCCAGGGATCCTATAGAAGACAGCTACTTGCTGCATCCCCTTCAACTTCTCAGCTCATTACCCTGGGCTACTTCCCCACAGCCTCCAGCCCCCTTTGCACCATTGCTTCAGGGCCTCAGCCTGCAAATCCCCACAGCCAGCCAGGAGTTGTCCTTAGCTGCTCCCCAGCCTCTGCCTACTGCACTGCTCTGTCCAAACCACTCACTAGCTTCACCCTGCAAGACAGCTAGTTCTCCCACCTCAACTTCCAAGGACTGACTGAGCCTACTCTGCCCTGCAGCTCTTCTTATATGTGCCTGCTGGGCCCTGATTGGCTGCTCCTTTCAGCCCATCTCTAATTGGCTGCCTCCTGCACAGCCTTTCTAGAGTTCTGTTAACCCCTTAGTGGCTAGTCTGGGGCAGATGCCCCATCACAGTAGCTAGAAGGATACAAATGACATGAAATAATTCTAACGGCAGTTCAAGGAATAGTATTTTATAATCTTCTCTGAGTTCATTGACATAATATTTTGCACTGTTAGTTATCTGGCATCATTTTTTCACCTTATTACTTTTCAATGGTGCAGAAGGCAGGTGTATGTGTCATGCCTTCCCGTGGGAACCAGTTACGACAATAAGCAAAGAGAGAGAGAGCAGCTGCACAACACCTCCAGTCGGGCTGTTTATAACACCTGGTCATTATGATGCACGTGAAATTGAACAACTTGGTCTGACAGTTCTATGAGTGTTTTGTTAGGATAAATATTTTGCATTTCTCGAAATGACACCATTGAAATACCAATGATGCTGTTTAGAGAAGTTAAATGTTAATGTACATAGTTCCAGAGGGGTAGCTGTGTTAGTCTGTATACAGCAAAGACAATGAGGGTTCTGTAACACTTTAAAGACTAACAAATTTAATATTTGCAGACATAAGCTTTTGAAAGACTTAGCTCTCTTCTTCAGATGCAGTAATACAGAAAATAGGTAACACAGAGGTATCTTATATGTATCCAGGTGCATTGAGAGCAATGGGAGAGGTGGAGTCCGGTACTTAAGACCTAATGATGACCATTGAGTAGGAAGTGAGAATGGGTGAGCAAAGTAATTTACCTTCAGTAGTGAGTTAGCCATTCCAAGTCTCTGCTTAAACCCAGTTTGAATGTGTCAAGTTTGCAGATCATTTCTAATTCAGCAGTTTCTCTTTGAAGTCTGTTTTTGGCGTTCTTTTGGAGAAGTACAGCAACTTTCAGGTCAGAGACATAATGCCCTGGGGAATTAAAGTGTTCTCCCACTGGTTTATGGATGTTATTATTTTTTATGTCTGATTTGTGTCCATTTATCCTTGTGCGTAGCGATAGTCCAGTTTGGCCAATGTACATGGCAGAGGGGTATTGCTGGCACATGATAGGCTTTAAAGTGCCACAGAACTCTCGTTGTCACTAATGTACATGTGAGTGAAGACAAAATATAAATGTTAATTCCATTTCTACAAATCTGTTTAGAGGCATGTTGTTGAAATGTAAATTAACACATTGACACCTTCTTACAGGAAAGACACTTTCTACGTTAGAACAATCTCTCTTTTTTCCTCTCCAGATTTTACATTGAGATTTCACAGGGATATAAATTTTCACAGGAGTGACTGATCCCCATCCATCACCATCTGCTACCCCTGGGCCAGGGGATGGGGAAAGGTGACAGGGGCACCAACATGTGATGGGGCAGGAGAAGACACGAGCTGTCTGTCCATATTTCCAAGTGGGATCACCCTGTGCCGGGAGCCATTTGTCACACTGCACCGGGGTGGGGCAAACACATGCGCAGCAGGGGGAAAAACTGCCTGGGCTCCTTCCCCTGGCCCAGTTACCGAATCCCCTCCCCCAGATCTCCCCACTCCTCACCTTCCCCCCATCGTGCTGGGACCAGCTCCCCACACAGGCCGAGGCTGCAGCGCAGAGCGGCCCATACAGCAGGGCCCCAGCGCTCTCACCCCTGCCCCTGCGCTGCCTCCTGTGGCCGTTTCACCCCCGCCGTGGGCCGAGATTCCCCCAGGGCAGGAAATGCCGGGACCTTCCCCTCACTCACTGGCCCCATCGCACTCACTGGGCTCCCCCATTTCTGCCAGGGGCTCTTCCTCCTTGGGTCTCTCCCCTCCCCCTTCATTACATCCCCCCCAGAGGCTTCCTCACGTCAGCTGGGCTTTTCCCTTCCTGCTGCTGCAGCCCCCTCCCCACCCCATCTTCAGCCTTTACCCCTGACATTGCCCCACCCAACCCACACACTCTGCCCTGCCCCAGAGCCCAGCAGCCGGCTCCCCCCACCCCCTTCTCTTCTGATGCCCTTTAGACCCTCCCCTGGGCACAGGCCTGGGGGCTGCTCAGCGCTGGTGGGGGACAGTCTCTGCCGCGGGTGTCGCTGTCAGGGACAGAGATTCCCTCCGGCCTGGGCTGGGACCGGGCAGATGATCAGGGGAGCCGCGTTTTTACCCCCAGCACTGACACCAGGACAGAAATAAGGGCGAAGCGTCCCGGAGAAGGTGTCAGTGAAAGTGAAGAGCTGGGACCTGTCAGTGACATTGTAAAATGAGACCTCGCCCGCCTCATAGTCCAGGAAAATCCCCACCCGGCTGGGCCTGACGCTTACGGGGAGGCGGGTTGGGGAGGAGGTGAGGGCCTTGTATTCCCCATTCCTCAGCCACATGACCCAGTATCCATTCCCAGGTGTGTATGTGACCCACCCCTTCCTGCTCACAGATTCCCTACAAACCCCCAGTTCCCAGTCAGTCTTGTCTCCCACCTCCACCTCCCAGTAACGCCTCCCGCCCGGGAACCCCTCAGCGCCCAGCACACAGAGACCAGTATCAAATCTCTCAGGATTGTCGGGCAGATCCTGGCGTGTGTCTCCGTCTCTCACACATTTCCGATCCTCAGACAGGACGAGTTTGGGATGAGCTGTGTCTGGATCCAGAGTCACGTCCACTGGGGAGAGAGTCACAGAGTCAGGGCCGGGGCAGGGGCTGGTCACGGGGATCAAAGGGAAATTAACCTGCATCCCCGTTAATGGCTGGGGGGGTTGTTCCCGGTTAAGGGGAGTCAGGGCCCATCTGCCCATGGGAGCGAACTTGAGGGGAAGCAGAGCAGGAGCGGGGGAGGGGAGGGGTGGGAAGGTGTCAGTGGGGGCAGGGCAGGGGAGGGTAGCCCAGGGACGGGGGAGGGGACAGGCTGATGCTGGGAGTGGCAGAGGGGGAGGAGCAGGCACAAGGGCAGTGGGGGGAAGGGAAGGAGCAGGCATCAGGAGGACAGAGGGGGTGGAGGGAGGGGCAGGTTCCAGGGAGTGCAGGGAAGCAAGGGAAGGGGGGGCACCAGGGGGCAGAGGGGTGTGACGAGGAGGGGCAGGTGCCAGGGGTGGGGGGAGGAGTGGGGCAGGCACCAGGGGCACAGAGTGAGGCACGAGCCCAGGGGTACCGGGGGTGTCTAGGGCAGGGGTGATCACCGCAGGGCAGAGCGAGGCCTGGGGCAGGTGCCAGGGGGCAGAGTGGGGCGATGGGAGCGGCAGGTGTCAGGGGGACTAAGGGAGAAGAGGAGCCCCAGGGAGGCAGAGGGGGAGTGAAAGGGGGCTGGCCCCAGAGCAGGGGAGCAGGGGAAGGGGAAGGGGCAGCCCCCAGTGGCAGGGGTTCACTGGGGGGGCACCAGGTGGGCCAGGGATGGGGCGGGGGAAGGTGCAGGTGACAAGGGGACAAAGGGGGTGAGGGGTGGGGCAGGCACCAGAGGGGCATGGGGGGAATGAGGGGTGTGGTGGGCACTAAAAGGCAGATGGGGAAGGGAAGGGGCAGACTCCAGGGGGCAACAGGGGAGAAAGAGAAGGGGCAGACGTCAAAAGGGAGGGGTGGAGGGTGGTAGGCACCAGGGGCAGAGAGTTGTGAGGGAATAGGGGGCTCCAAGGGGCAGGGGAAGGAGGAGAGGGGTGGGCTGGAGGGGGCAGAGGGACAGTGAAAGGTGGGGCTGGCTCCAGGACACTAGAGGGGGTGAGGGAAGGGGCAGGCAGGCGGGGTAGAGGGATCTCAATGGGAGTGGCGCACACCAGGTGGGCAGAGGGGGTGTGTGGGAAGGCACAGGTGACAAGATGACAAGGGGGTGAGGGGAGGGGCAGGTGCCGGGGGGACAGAGAGGGGTAAATGGTGGGGTGGCTGCAAGGAGGACAGAGGGGGAGGGTCGGGTACTGGGGGTAGAATGGGGGGGATGATGGAGCAGGGAGCATAAGGGGGGCAGAGAGAGGTGTGGCAAAGGGTAGCTTTATGGGGGCAGAGGGTATGAAGGAGGGGTGGGACCCAGAGGGTAAAGGGGGTGAGGGGAGGCATGGACAGCAGGGAGCCCAATGTGGGGAAGGGAAGGGGCGGGCACCAGGGGGCAGATGGGTGTGAGGGTAGAGAGGGACACCGGGGGGTCAGAGAAGTGAAGGGAGGGGCTGGCACCAGGGGACCGGGGGTGGGGAGTGGAGGGGCAGGGGCTGGTGGGGAATGGGGAAGGTGGCAGGGGGAGGGGTGCAAGGGAAGGGGCAGGCACCAGGGGGCGAGAGGAGGGGCTTGTGCCATGGGGTGATCGAGGGGGGTATCAGGGGGTGGGAGGACAAGGGAAGAGGTGGGCAAGGAAAAGGGCCTCCAACGGTGGGGGGGGAGCAGATGGGCAGGCAGCAAAGGGGCAGGAGGAGGAGCAGACATCAGGGGGCAGAAGGGAGCAAGAGAAGGGGTTGGTGCCGGGGGGGGCATCTGTTGGGGGGCAGAAGGGAGGAAAGGAAGGGGCAGGTGAGAGGATGGAGGGAGGAGGGGAGGTGTGGGCTCTGGGCGGAGAAGGGGGTTAAAGGAGGGTTGGGCACCAGGAAGGCAGGGATGAGGGAAGCCATGGATGAAGGGGGGCAGAGGGTGCTCAGGAGGCATCAGGAGGGCAAAGGGGGGAGGTGAAAGGGCAGGTACTGAGGGATTGAAGGGGGTTGAGCAGAGGGTCAGACAAGGAGGGCAGAGGGGGAGGGGCTGGCACCAGGGGGGCAGAGGAAGGTGAGGGAAGTTGTGGGCACCAGGAGCAGAGAGGGGTGAGGAGAGTGGCAGGGGGGCAGACGTAGCAGATGGGTGGCGGAGGGGGGGAGAAGGGCGGGAGGCAGGACAGCAGAGGAGGGTGAGGGGTGGGGTGGGCAGTGGCAGGCACCAGGTGGGCAGATGGGGGCAAGGGGAGTGGTAGGAGATATGGGAGCAGAGGGTGGTTGGGGGTGAGGGGCAGATGCCAGGAGGGCAGGGGGGGAAGGGAGGATGTCTTTCAGGTCAGAGGTGTGTGGAGGGGAAGGGCACGTACCAGGGAGGCAAAGGGGGACAAGAAGTAGGGGCCCAGGGAAGCAGAAAGGGGATGTGGGGTGGGGTGGGGTAGGGGAGGATCGAGGCAGAGGACAGGAAGGCCCAGGGGTGAGGGGCGGGTAAGGGAGGGGCAGAGGGGGAGCAGTGGATGGGTGGCACCAGGGGTGCAGAGAGGGGTGAGGGAGGGGCAGGGCCCAGGGAATCTCTGTTGCTTTGGGGCCGTGTGTGGCTGGTTTGTTGCTAAGAGCAGGTCGGTGCCGTCCAGCCCTGCCCTGGAGGGCACAGCTGGGACTCTCCATGCCTGCCGCCCCCACAGGCAACAACTTCCAGTCAGGCAAACCCCACAGCCAGCCCCTCCCTTCGCCCAGCGGAGCCCCTCCCCCAGGGCAAGGCAGTGGGGGGCTGGGCAGTGGGGAGTGTAACTGGTGCTGGAGGGACCAGGGGCTGTTGCTGATGAGGCCAGGGCAGTGGGGAGGGGAGTGGACATTTCCCCACTTACTGCCCCCTTAATCTGGGAGACGCTGCACCGGGTGCCAGTCCCAGCTCACACCTGTGCAGCGTCTACACTGGGTGTTTGCACCGGGCATCGACACGGCTGAGACACGGCTGTGCCAGGGGCTGTCACCCCTCCCGTCACTATGGTATTTAGATACCGCGGGGCGTCTGCAGCAGGAGAGATCGAGGGACCCCACGTCAGACACCCCGGAGCCCAAGCTCCAGCCCCAGACACGTCTACACAGCTATTTTCTCCCTGTGCCTGGCCAAATTGGCCTGAAATGTCCAGCGTTTTCTCCCCAGGCTGGAGAGTGCTGATGGGACCTCGTAGGAGGAAGCAGTTCAGGGTCACAGGCAGGGGGAGATGATCAGGGCTAACGTGGGGAGTGTCTACAAGTGCTGGGTGTGTCCGTGGCTGTGGGACGTGGGGAGCTGGGGGTGGCGGTGCCAGTGTGGAAGGAGCCTGGATCCAGAGTGTCTGGGAGCTGTGGGGACAGGGCAGGTTGGGAGCAGGGAGTGAGATGGGAGCTCCGGGCTAGCAAGGCCCATTCACCATCACGCAGGCACTGGCTGTGGGGGTCACCACCGGGGAGGGGGTAGATCTGGCGCCGTGTCTTGCTTGGCATGGTTGGTACCAGGGGCAGCCCCAGGCAGAAGCCTGCAGGGGCTGGGTGCTTTCCCGGGGATGGGCTGGGCAGACGGTGCCAGGGTGAGGGGACATGCGGGGTATGTGGAGCAGGCAGATGTCCTGGTTTTTTGGACCTCAGATGTGATGACCCTAACAGGCCCCCCAGTGGTGTTTGTGTGACTCTCCTGGGTGCCCCCACACACATCTCTGTGTGGTAAGATACCCCGGAGTGCAGGGACCCCTGGGCAGTGGTGCTGCAATGTGTGTTCATGGCCCCTGGGCTCTCTGACCCCTGCTGGACCTGCCCCAGACTCTCCCAGCATGCACCAGTGCAGATACACAGTCAGGCAGCATGCTGGGAGCAAACACACACACACACACAGCTCAGCCACAGCTGTGAGGCAGAAAAGGTGCCGTGTGGGCACAATTTGCTGTAACTGGGTCAGGGGAGTGTCACAAGCTGGTTATAAAAACCCGTCTGCTCTTGCAATGGGGACAGGACCTTCATTGCCCCAAACCCATAGACACAGAACAGCTCTTGTCTGGGCATGTTCTGCTAGCAGCAAATTACCAAAGCCCGGTCTGAGCATGTAAATCCTGGGAAGAGAGAGCTGGGCAGTTCAGTGCCAGTTACGGCCAGGTGAGAATGTCCGTCCTGCAGAACCCAGCT
>NW_027131320.1:0-23170 GCF_026122565.2 Emydura macquarii macquarii | reverse complement strand
TATGTTCTTTCTCCCTAGGTGAATTCATTTACATTTAGCCTTATTAAAGCACATACCAGTTGCTTTCACCCAGTCTACCTTTTTGTTCAGTTGTTCACCGAGAACTACTAGATAGGCCCTGCAGGTGAGATAGGCAGGAAACACCTAGATCAAGAACACCCTTGAAGCACCTTGGCCTGCTCACCGGCCGGTTTTTAGTCACCCAGAGGACTTTACCTCTGGAAAGATAGATACCTAGGCCCAGATGGTTAAAGGTATTTAGGCACGAGGTGGAGTTTTCGAATGAACCTGCGTGCCTAACACCCATTGGAATCAATGAATTTTACACACCTGGATACATTTGAAAATCCCACCAAGTGTCCAAAAACTTAACTATCTGAAGTAAGGCAGTAGCTGATTGGGGGTTTGGTGATGGTCCGTGGGGCACAAATGTTTGACTGAGGTGCCTAAAATAGCATTTGGGGGCCTGAACCCCTTTGTGAATCGAGCCCTTAGTCAGTAAAATGATCAGACAGGGCTTAAAATAAACACAAGAAGCAGGTCTGTTGTGTAAGAAGATGCCAGTAAAGTTATGCCCTGTGTACCTGTATTGTAAGCCTTGTAATTACATGGGGATGGAGAAGAAAGGGAAGAGACTTATTTACCTGCACTGCAATATATGTCCTAAAGAGTAATACATAAAAGCAGTCTCCATCTATCTTCTGTTTCTCCTACCATGACCACTGCCCATTGCTCTTCCCTCTGCAGTGTACATCCACAGAAGATATGTCCAACCAAACCAGTGACTGATTTCTTTCTCCTGAGTTTCTCTGACGTGCGGGAACAGCAGATTTTACACTTCCTGGTGTTTCTAGTGATTTACGTGGCAGCCCTGCTGGGGAATCTTATAGTCATCACTGTCATAGCCCTCGACCGTCACCTTCACACCCCCATGTACTTTTTCCTGAGCAATTTATTCTTCCTCGACCTCTGCTACATCTCAGTCACCGTCCCCAAGACTATGGCCAACTCCCTCACCAACAACAGACTCATCTCTTTCTCTGGATGTGTCACCCAAGTCTTTCTGGTTTTAACTTTTGCAGCAGCAGAGTTGTTCTTCCTCACAGTGATGGCGTACGACCGCTACGTTGCCATCTGCCACCCTCTGCATTACAAGGTGATTATGAACAGGGGCACCTGCACCCAGATGGCATGTATGTCCTTGGGTCACTCCTAGATGCAGTCTGATTTGCACTGATAACTGTGTCCTACCTTCACATCTTCTCCACAGTGCTGAGAATCCCCTCTGAGCAGGGCAGGTACAAAGCCTTCTCCACCTGCCTTCCTCACCTGGTTGTTTTTTGTTTATGTATCGGGACTGCATCATTTATGTACATGAGGCCTAAGTCAAATTCTTCAACCTCTCTGGACCTGATAGCCTCCGTGTTCTATTGTGTTGTACTACTGCTAATTAATCCAATAGTTTACAGTCTAAGAAACAAAGAGATAAAAGCGTCTGTAGGGAAAATGACAGGCAGGATATTTTTTCTCAAAAAAAATGAATTCCTCACACTGAACTCCAAACATCCACTCGGAAAAATATGTTCCCATGTTGCACCTGGTACAATAGGTCAGGCTGACTTTGTTTGAGGACCAGACTATGTTCATGGTAGGAATGCAACCTGGTGTTTTGCCTATTCTTATTTTGGCTGAGATTTTTTTAAAATATGAAGGAAATATGGTCAAAATTTTCAAAACATCTAAGTGCCTCAGGTGCCAAAGTCCCATTTTCAAGCAAGACTTTGGCACATTTGAAAATGTTATGCTTAGGTGCTCAATTCTCAATGAGTTTTCGATAGAATGTGGGCATCTAATTATCTTTTGGCCCTTTGAGAAATCCCAGAAAGAGTTAACTGAAATTTTTCCATTTTCTATTTCAAAAGGTCTGCTTAAAATTTACTTTTTGTTTCAAAATGTAATTTCCAAATTTAAAAAAAAATGTTTTTTTTTTTCATTTCAGAATGCTTTTGCCAAATAAAAAACATTGAAATGTTTTGAATGTCCAGCCCGTAAAGGAGAACGTGACCACAAGGCAACCAAACTGCAGCTCCCATGAGACACTGAGGTGGCATTTCCAAGTAGAGATTCACTTTTCTCCTGAAAGTTTTCAGTTTTCACAAGAAAAATTGTGGGGGGTTTGTTTTCCAGAGAGAACAGGCATTTTCTGCAAAATGATTAATCTGGTGGAAAACTGAATTTTTCATTTAAAAACAGATTTGGCAAAAAATGTTCAACCAATGTTCAAATGTCAGTGCAGCACAGACAGGCGTTGACCAGAAATATTTGCCCTCAGTAAGGATAACCATGAGACAGCATTGGTCCCCTTTCATGCAGCTAAGGGAGATTGGGCAGTGTGCAGAGAAAACTCACTGGTTTCTTCTCTTGTTGATAATGAGACAGGCAGCCATGGACCATGGAGAATACATTCTCTTATCACCCACATAGGGGGTTCCTGCAGACTGGGGCTGAAGCCCGTTGGTCAGGAGCCGGGTGTGGAGGAAGTGCATCTAGCCGCTACCTCTGCCTTTACATGTTCTTTTGAAAATAAGACTTCAGCCTGGGACTTTCAAATGAGCCTAAGGGATTTAAACACCAAACTTCCACACTGTTTCAGTGGGAGTTGTGCGCTATCAAGTCCTTAAGTGCCTTTGAAAATTACCGCTTTCTGCCTCATGGGCTGCTGATCTGTTTGACAGTGAAGGAAAACAGAACAGGCAGGGGAGAGGCCATGGGTGAAAGCCCTTGGTCCTGAAAAGCCCTTAGTCGTTGGTTGTTATCATGGTATCATCTGCAGCCCGTAAAACATCTTGTTTCCTCCATAAGCCCACTGGGCCAAATCCATCCCTGGTGCAACTCCCTGGAATCCAGCAAACGCACACCTGATGAATTTGGCCCAGTCTAAAGCAGTTTTCTACTAACGTCCGGCAGTGTCCCCTGGAGATAACCACAGTTCTGGGCTCTCAACAGGCCGTGTGCCTGGGGAATTCTCCACATGGCCTGTGAGCTCTGCTTCCTATTAGCATCTGAATTCTTGGGCTGGCGTTACAGCCTCACTGTTCCCCAAACCCTTTGTGAATCTAGCCCTTGGAGTAAATTGACCGAGAGCCATGCAGTCAGTGCAGCGAGATGGATTTATGGCAAGTGGAACTCTGGCCTGTAGCGTGCATATTCTAAATTCTCCTTAGATTTCACTCACCGTTGCGTTGGAACACCTTGGGTACCACTGAGTTTCCACATGCGCCCACATACTGGGAAGCGTGGCTGGAGCTCCACACACAGCTGAAATTCACACTTAGAGACAGATCCCCGGCTGGTAAAAGCAGCCTCACTCCACTGAAATAAACAGGGCTACCTGCACGTATACCAGCTGAGGACCTTGCCTCAGCAAATTAAGCTAAGCTAAACAAGGCCAAGATTTTTAAAAGAGTTTAGGGGAGTTACGTGCTCAACTCCTCTTGGATGGGAAAAACGTAGCCCCAGCAAACGTGCGCCAGAAACTCTGTGGAGAGCTAGACAGCAAAGCTTGATCTCTTCCATCACTGTCCAGTGCCTTTAACCACAATACCATCCATGTGCCCACTGGAAGTCCCATATCTCTTCCCGAGCCAGCCTCCTAGTGCCAGAATGCGCTCCCTGTCCTCGTTAACAAAGACGCCACCCTCTCCTCCCGTTTCCACTGCAATCATTTCTTTTTTCACGTGCTTCACATAAAATGAAGAGAGCTGGTTGAAAAACAGGAATATTTTCATGACAACAGATCCTTCTTTCTCATCAAAATTCAAAAACTTTGCGACCAGCTCAGTGAATAAAAAAACAGCATGAATTAGCTACTCTCACCGTCCAGTTTGTAGAGTAGCCTTTTTATTACAGACTGTAATTTCTTTAGGACAGGCATCACGGATACTTCAGTTTGTTAGCGCTGGTGATTTTTTTTTCCCATGAAAACTTTTTCCAGTCTGAAAGCGTGGTTACATCACGACAGAAATTTTCTGTGGTAGAAGCTGTGTTTTTGGATGGTGCTCAGATAGCACATGCGGGCACCTCCCCAGAGTCAGTGCCGCACTGAGTACAGATTTTCCCAAAAACCTCTGCTCCCATTTAGGCAATGAAAAAAGACAGGTTTTCAAAAATGCCCATCCGCCAGCAGCTCCTGAGTGACATTAGAGACAGATTTTTGACACAGCTCATCACCTGCCATGCTGAGCTGTTTTGTAAATGTGGCCCTTTGTTTGTGCCCTCCCATCTGTGTATGAGCATTCAGACCTAAATGTACAGATTATCCACCCACCATCTCCCTGGGCTCTATGGGAAGGCAGTGGAAAGACACACTCATCCTCTCTGCCTGAGTCTGCAGAGAGCCTGAGACAGTAGCTGTCTGTGGAGGGAATTGGCCATTCATCTTAATGGAGTGTTGGCTCCAGAGGCATTGGGTGGGCCCCACTTCCCCCACCTCAGCAACGGACACTGCTCTGCATTACAAGCATGTTTTATAAATGACAGATGCCTGTATCTATGACAATAGTTAATGAATGAGACGTCAGTAGGTGGCGCTGCTGAGCGTGCAGCTTTGGGGGAGTGATCAAACTTCTTGTTGTGCATGCACTGCAAATGTCTGCCTCTGTGCTGACTGATTTCCACACAGCTCTGAACAGCCATCAAGCCGAGGGCCTCAACTTGATTGAAACATGGAGACAGAGTAAACAAGCAATGTGCCCCTCCCAGCTGCCATCCAAACGCAGGGACAGGGGCCCTCAAGCCAATTCTTGGATGTGAGAAAGAAAGAGACACCATGGCACCCTCCCGACCCCTCGCCAATCTGCTACCCATCTTACATACAATTCCTCTTCAGCCGCCTTGTTGTATTTCAATGGTGCTCTGTTTTACAGGGTGCTACCTTGATAGGAAATTCATGCAAAAGTAAAATAAAATGGGGCTCCGTTTTCATGGAGTTTTGGCCAATAAATCTTCCTTTGTGCCATTAAAAACACTCTTGTAAAGAAAGACACAACTTGTCATAGACCTAAGTGGTGATCAAATGGTGACAGACAGGTTGTGGGGAAGGGCTAGAACAGTTTATTGCACCATGAAGTATTCAAACAGATACAACCTTGAGTAGAGACTCAAGTCGCTTGCACCTCCAACTGTAACCATAGTCATGAGATGAAAAATTATGGTTTTGCCATAAGGGGATGCAGTTTGTGATCCCAGCCACCCCTGGCTTCAGGATGGAGAAGGTCAGAAATAACCCCTTCCACTTCTTAACCATCAGTTTGAGAGAGCAATAGGCCAACAGGGTCAATTGGTAGTAATATTTATGTCTGGAACAGCTGTGATTTCATGCCCTAGCCAAGATCACAGTCTTATTGTGCATCACGCTGTATGAGATTATGCTGACTGTACAGCCTGGCATTCTAAAGAGAGAAAGGTATCAAAAAGTGGGAAAAGACGCTGAGGCACAGAGAACTGAGGTAACTTCCCCAAACCACATGGCAGGTACATGGCAGAGCGAGGGCACAAATCCACATCGCCTGTCCCTGATCCACCAGACCTTGCTGCCTCAGGCTGGGAAGGAAGGGGAACAGAGCAGCTGTACTGTCTCAATGCCTCTGCATGGCTGAATCGGGTCACTGATGGGAACTTAGCACATCTACTGTACAGGATGAGTGGTATGCAATGAAAAAAGAGCAGCTACATGGTATAATGGAACCAGATATCAGCAGGACCTCTAGGATAACAAAGGGGCAGCCATACTATATAAAGACGTCTAGGTGGCTGCAGGAAACAAGGGATAAGGAAGGAGCAGCCATAGGGCTGGATTCTCATGGCTAGCAACCTGATATAGCTCTGTTAATTTCAATGGGGCTGCACCGATTTCTCTCAGCTGGGGATCTGGGCCCTGGACTCCAGCAGAGCTATGGCTGATTGTCAGCAGCTGGGGAGCTGTCCCACCAATCCCTACCTCCTATCTGTGGTTTCCACTTCATGCATCTGATGAAATGGGTTGCAGCCCATGAAAGCTTATGCCTGCAGAAATTTGTTAGTGTTTAACGTGCTATAGGACTCTTGTTTTTTTTATTCATTTTGCTGTGCTTCACCTGCTGCTGCAATTCCTCTGTAATTATTTAACCACAGTGAACAGCTTCAACAGGAGCATCTGGAGGATGGGATAGATTGCACCCTCAGCAAGTTTGTGGACGACACTAAGCTGGGGGGAGTGGTAGATACCCTGCAAGGTAGGGATAGGATACAGAGTGACCTAAACAAACTGGAGGATTGGGCCAAAAGAAATCTCATGAGGTTCAACAAAGAAAAGTGCAGAGTCCTCCACTTAGGAAGGAAGAATCCCATGCACAGCTATAGACTGGGGACCGACGAGCTGGGCAGCAGCTCTGCAGAAAAGGACCTGGGAGTAACAGTGGATAAAAAGCTCGATATGAGTCAGCAGTGTGCCCTGGTTGTCAAGAAGGCTAATAGCATATTGGGCTGCATTAGGAGGGGCACTGCCAGCAGGTCACGGGAAGTGATTATTCCCCTCTATTCGGCATTGGTGAGGCCGCATTTAGAATATTGTGTCCAGTTTTGGGCCCCCCACTACAAAAAGGATGTGGACAAGTTGGAGAGAGTCCAGCGGAGGGCACCAAAAATGATTAGGGGGCTGGAGCACAGGACTTATGAGGAGAGGCTGAGGGAACTGGGCTTGTTTAGTCTGCAAAAGAGAAGAGTGAGGGGGATTTGATAGCGGCCTTTAACTACCTGAAAGGGGGTTCTAGGGAGGTTGGGGCTAGGCTGTTCTCGGTGGTGGCAGATGACAGAACACGGAGCAACGGTCTCAAGTTGCAGGGAGGGAGGTCTAGGTTGGACATTAGGAAAAAGTTTTTTACTAGGAGGGTGGTGAAGCACTGGAATGGGTTATCTAGGGAGGTGGTGGAATCTCCATCCTTAGAGGTTTTTAAGCTGAGGCTTGACAAAGCCCTGGCTGGGATGATATAGCTGAGGTTAGTCCTGCTTTGAGCAGGGGGTTGGACTAGATGACCTCCTGAGGTCCCTTCCAACTCTAATATTCTGTGATTCTATGATTCTATGATCTAAGGGAGCCCAGAATCCCAGCTGGGGTGGAGGAGTTGTGAATATTAGCATGCTAGCTGAAGTAGTTCATGACCGTGAGTGCCAACCTCAGGACAGACTGTCAAAAAGCTGGGCAGATACCCCACACAGGTGGTGTGTTCTATAATTACATTTCACCAGCCTAGTAACCAATGCAAACCCCTGACTCTAACAGTCTTATCATGGAGTCACAGCCACTCCTCTTGGGCTCTCCAGTCTACCTCGCCGCCCAGGCAAGCTGGGCTTAGTGATGAATTGTCACTTACACCAAAGTTCAGAAAATATTCAAGTTGCTGCCAGTCCCAAGAGACCAGTCATTTACCCCAGTTGTACCTCAATTTCTACCTCAGATCTCACCCCAAAGACTAAGGCATGTAGCCCTTCACCTAGTAAACTAACCAAAAACGTATTAATTAGGAAAAATGAGAGCATTATTTACAGGTTTTTTAAAGCAGGATTCATACACACAGAAATGACTTGCAGTCAGTGGTTCCAAACAGTGACCGAGTTGTAGTAATATGTTGGCGCTGAATGTCTTCAAGTTGACCCTGGGGATCTCTGCTCTTGTTTTATAACTCCAGCCCTGTGAGAGTCCAAATGAGCAAAGAGATGAAGAATTCTCATGTCAGTCATCTTTATTTATTCCTTGATTTCCTTCTTCCAGAATTCAAGCTGATGGGATGAGCTTTCTTGCACAGAGCATCTTCATGGGTGTGCAAGAGCTATTAATCCACCCTTAGTGTAGTGATGTTTGACAATGGCCCACTTAGTTTTGATAGTCCTTCTTGGGGGAGCTACCCTCCTGCCTGCGTTCACAAGTTTAGAACAAGCATTTTTACAGTTATAAAGGGAACCTGACATATTATCTCATAGCATGGGATCCAGACAATTACCTGGTCTACCAGTGTCACAAATACCACCAGGGCCTGATTCTAGGATTTAGGTGCCTAACGTGACAGTTGGGTGCGTAGGCCCTTTTGTGAATCTAGCCCATTTTGTCTATTTAAAACACATGTAGGATGGACTAGGCCTTTCTTTGCATACAGCCGACTGATCAGATGTTTGCCACGTGCCAGATCTATTTACTTTTACATGTGTTAATTTTGTTATTTGTTCTGGTCTTTCAGGTCACAGTGTTCCTGAATAAATATCAATGGAAAATCAAACTGCTGTGACTGAGTTTATTCTCCTGGGACTTTCCAGTGACCCACAAATGCAGATTTTCCTCTTCCTGCTGTTTTTAGTTATTTACATCATCACCCTGTCAGGGAACATGATAATCATGCTGGTGATAAGAGCTGATTCACGCCTTCAAACTCCCATGTACTTCTTCCTGCTCCATTTATCTTATCTATCTATTCCTCAGCCATTGTCCCTCAGATATTGGTGAATTCCCTAGAAGAGCACAAAGCCATTTCTGTCGATGGCTGTATTGCTCATAGAATCATAGAATATTAGAGTTGGAAGGGACCTCAGGAGGTCATCTAGTCCAACCCCCGAATGCTCAGATGTTCTTCATTTTCCTTGCAACTGGTACAGAAATTTTCATTCTCTCAGCCATGGTTTATGATCGCTACGTTGCCATCTGTGACCCATTGCGTTACATGGAGACAATGAGCAAAGCGATCTGTGTTGAGTTGGTGAGTGTTGCATGGACCATTGTCCAATGTGGCTAGATGATGAGTTTTTTGGCCAGCAGGAGAGAGAAAGAAATAGAGAGAGGAAATTAGAAAAATCACCCTAGAGTCTGTTCAGTAGAATGAGAAGCTGAGCTAGTGTGGAGGTAGGTGCTGGATGGAGTGGGGTGGGCATGCGGCCTATATGGAGGGGCTGAAAAATGTCAGGCCAGGGGGATTGTCGGGAGGGTCTGGCCATAGTGGGGGGGTTAGAGGCCATCTAGGGCAGGCTGGTGGAGGGCAGGTCTAGCTGGAGGAGCTGGCCAGAGAGGGGTTGGCAGTAAGGCGTTCATCTGGAGGGGCTCGCTAGCTAGATGATGATTTTTTGGCCAGCAGGAGAGAGAAAGAAAGGGGTAAAGAGACTGCCTCAAGGGATGGACAAAGTGTGAGGGGTGCGGCTGGGTGGTCTGACCTAGGTGGAGGAGTTGAGATGGGGCTGGTGGGAGTGACTGGCTGGTGGTGGGGAGGGTGTCAATAGTCTGATGGGAGGGGCTGGACAGAATATAAAATAAATTAAAATAATATAGCTTTTTAGTAAGAAGGCTGGCACAAATAAGAGATATAATTAAACAATGAAGCTCATTACCAACAAGGGGAGACACTGAGACAAATAAATGTAGCAACATTTAGAAAGAGATTGGATAAGAAGAATACCAAAATTTTAGTCACCTACTCTGTCCTACGTGTGTTTTAAATAGACAAAATGGGCTAGATTCAAAGGAGGCCCCAAGCATCCCAATGCCACATTAGACTAAATCCTCGAATCATGCCCTGGTGGTATTTGTGACACTGATAGACCCAGCTGCCAGCTCTTGCTAGGGCTGTTGTAGGCATCAGCTGAGCACTGACAAATTCATAGCTGGAAACCAGATGCACTCAACTTTATGTGAGTATTGCTCAAAATAGGTGTTAGACATGTAAGGGTGTGTTTAGTGCTTAGACTCTATAAAATGCATTAACCTTACTTGTAATTGTCTGTATCCCATGCTATAAGGTAATATGTAAGGTTCACTTTACAACTGTAAAAATGCTTGTTCTCAACTTGTGAACGCAGGCAAGAGGGTGGGTCCCCCAAGAAGGGCTATTAAAACTAAATGGGTCATTGTGAAACATCACAATGCTAAGAGTGGATTAATAGCTCTTGCACACCCATGAAGGTGCTCCGTGCAAGAAAGCTCGTCCCATTAGCTTGAATTTTGGAAGGAGGAAATCAAGGAATAAAGATGGCTGACATGAGAATTCTTCATCTCTTTGTTTGTTTGGACTCTTTCAGGGCTGGAACAATAAAACAAGAGCAGAGATCCCTGGGGTGAACTTGAAGACATTCAGTGCTGACATATTATTAGAACTTGGTGACCATTTGGAACCACCGACTGTAATGGGTTATCTAGGGAGGTGGTGGAATCTCCGTCTTTAGAAGTTTTTAAGCTGCCTTGACAAAGCCCTGGCTGGGATGATATAGCTGAGGTTAGTCCTGCTTTGAGCAGGGGGTTGGACTAGATGAACTCCTGAGGTCCCTTCCAACTCTTTGATTCTATGATTCTATGTTTAGAGCTCTTATAAAAATAATGGAGATCAACTTCTCTTCATGTCCACCGAAGGTAGAACAAGAAGTAATAGACTTAATCTGTAGAAAGGGAGATTTAGCTTATATATTAGGAAACCTTTTAATCACAAAGGTGGTTTAAGTCTAGAATAGGCTTCCAAGAGAGGCTGTAGAATCCCCATCACTGGAGGTTTTTAAGAATTGGTTGGACAAACACCTATCAGGGAGGTCTAGGTTTACTTGGTCCTGCCTCAGTGAAGAGGCTGGACTCGAGGACTTCTTGAGGTCCCTTCCAGCCCCACATTTATAGGATTCTGTGAAAATCAGTGGTTGTGCCACACACTTTCTCAGACTCAGTAGGCACATGGACATCTCTCGGAAGATTCTCACAGTGGGCTTGTGTAACCTGAGGTAGAGGGGAAGTGTTGTCTCTTTTCTGTTTTGGATTATGGCAAAAGTTTTAATACAATGTTCCAGTTTGAAACAGTCCCCTGATCTGGGAGCATGACATTTGGTGAGTGAACACAATGATCTGACTTCTCTACAAGAGGAACTTACCAAAGAAGGTCCCAGGCAATGCGGCTGGAAGGTGATGAAAACAGAAAAGTGGTTCTGTGAAAAGGAATCATGGTAACTGAGAGAGAAAGGACAACAGGGGATAGAAGTCAGTGACCAAAGGACATAGATAAATATCTTCAGTACTGAAACTGCAAATGATCAGAGGAAAGTAAGACTGGGAGGGATATCCTTGTCATCAGATCCAGTCTCTGCTGCCACTGGCAACCTGATCCTATAATCCTTTTAATCAGTTTATCAAGCTCCATCTTCACTCTCGTTTGCCCTCATGACTCCAGTTAGAAGGCTATTCCAGGATCTCACCCCTCTGAATGTAACAAACCTTCTTTGAAATTCCAGCCTCAATTTATTAGCCAAGGAAGATTTAATTGCAAGGGCTCCCCTTGATTCTAGTGTCAGCGAGGTCCTTAAATACCTTTAAAAATCTGGGCCTCTGCCTGGTGCAGTGTTAGAAAACCTTCTTCCGGAGCTACATGGACTAAAGGATTTAAAAGAAAGTCGTGGTTCTTAGAGCATTTCTCAGGTGGGTTGCAGTAAAATCTCAACATGCTTTAATTAAAGATATAAGAAGCCATTTAAATAGTGCAGAATTAGAAGGTCAGGCATCGTCTACCTTGCTGGCACTAAAGGCTAACATTGCACACCACACTGCTGCACATTTGCATCATGCTCGAAAGGTTATCTCTTCTGGGCTGTTTTAGATCAGGTTGGTAGACAGACAGATAATAGATAGATTGATCAATGCTCCCCATTGGATATTTATGGATCTAATTTAGGGAAAAAAAACACCACCACCACCAATAACAACAAAACCATGGGAACAGGATGGGCACCTACCTTCCATCTGACACCAAAGAATTTGTACATTGGCTGAGTAGGACTATCTGAATATTCTTTTCCAACCTCTGGTGTATGATCTTTGCACCAGTATGTAATATTAGTCCAGAGTAATGATAAGATAGCTCATTAAGCACCTCTTTCTCCATGGAGCATAAGAGCACAGAGTAATTATTAAGATTTATCAGTTCAGTATCAACATCTATCTATCTATCTATCTATCTGTCTATCTATCTACAAAAGGTATTGACTCCTGAATCACCTATTGTAAAACTTAGGCCTCTACCATGTGACCCAAAGGAATAACATCTTTGTATGTGAGCCAGTGGCAGGCTGCTACAGTTGCTGGGTCAAAACACGAGAGGGAGACAAGATCTTCAGCACATAAATTGTGCGTATTTACACTAGGAGACAACAGGCACCAAACTGCCTGAGGTCTTCCTGATGCACCAAGGTGGAGAGATGAAAGCCAGCATGGTTGGAGAATGTTTGGCATTTGCAGTTGCACTCATCCATGGGAAAAGCTGAATAATGTCAAACCTGGGGCAATTATGTGTTTCCATTAGCTTTGAGGTACAATGGGTTAGGGCATAAGATCAAAATTCATTTGTGTGTGAATCCTTGTGCCTACTTCTGACTCATATGAGTAGCCCCATGCATGTCAGCGGAAGTTTGCCAGGGTAAAAAGACAGCAAGTTCCTGAATGATAGACACTGTCTTTTATGAGGACATGGGGGGTCCCCATATGTAAGAGGGGAAGTGATCCTACTATGGTGGGGAATTATCCTGGCTTATGGTGGACTCGGATGGTGAAAGAATCTGAGTCCCTGACCCAACTCCCTTTACTGCCTGACCTCAAGAGCTCCCCTTCCTCTCTTCTGTACAGTGGAGACTTCCCAACCTGAGAAGGGCCAGCCCAGGATCCTCAGGTTGCTTCACTATAGAATCACAGAAGATGAGAATTGGAAGGGACCTCAGGAGCTATCTAGTCCAACCCCTTGCTCAAAGCAGGACCAACCCCAACTAAATCATCCCAGCCAAGGCTTCATCAAGCTGGGTCTTAAAAAGAATGGTGATTCCACCACCTCCCTAAGTAACCCATTCCAGTGCTTCACCCACTTCTAGTGAAAATGTTTTTCCTAATATCCAGCCTAGACCTTCCCCACTGCAACTTGAGACCATTTCTCCTTGTTCTGTCATCTACCACCACTGAGAACAGCCTAGCTCCATCCTCCCTGGAACCCCCTTTCAGGTAGTTAAAGGCTGCTATCAAATCATAGAATCATAGAATATTAGAGTTGGAAGGGACCTCAGGAGGTACCTAGTCCAACTCCCTGCTCAAAGCAGGACTAACCTCAGCTATATCATCCCAGCCAGGGCTTTGTCAAGCCTCAGCTTAAAAACCTCTAAGGATGGAGATTCCACCACCTCCCTAGATAACCAATTCCAGTGCTTCACCACCCTCTGAGTGAAAAACTTTTTCCTAATGTCCAACCTAGACCTCCTCAACTGCAACTTGAGACTGTTGCTCCTTGTTCTGTCATCTGCCACCACCGAGAACAGCCTAGCCCCATCCTCCCTGGAACCCCCTTTCAGGTAGTTAAAGGCAGCTATCAAATCCCCCTCATTCTTCTCTTTTGCAGACTAAACAAGCCCAGTTCCCTCAGCCTCACCTCATAAGTCCTGTGCTCCAGCCCCCTCATCATTTTTGTTGCCCTCCGCTGGACTCTCTCCAACTTCTCCACATCTTTCCTGTAGTGGGGGGCCCAAAACTGGACACAATACTTTAAATGCGGCCTCACCAATGCCGAATAGAGGGGCATAATCACTTCCCGCATCCTGCTGGCAATGCCCCTCCTAACGCAGCTGCAACTCCACTTGTGCTTTGGCCTCTCTGATTTCATTCCTGCATGTTCGAGCAGCATTTTTATAATCCTCCCTAGTCATCTGACCAAGCTTCCACTTCTTGTAAGCTTTTTTCTTGTGTTTAAGTTTGCCAAAGACTTCTTTGTTAAGCCAAGCTTGACGCCTACCATATTTGCTATTCTTTCTGCACATCGGGATGGTTTGCTCCTGTGCCCTCAATAAGGTCTCTTGAAAATACAGCCAGTTCTCTTGGATTCCTTTCCCCCTCATATTAGCCTCCCAGGGAATCCTGCCCATCAGTTCAATCAAGTGGTCTCTCTATCTATCTGTCCTTTCATATATAATATCTATCCATCCATTCATCCTTATCATGTTTCTCTCTGTGCAGTCACATGCAATATCTATTGATCTATCTATGTGTTACAAGGCTCTCCTCTCCGGCCCAGTCGCTTGGGGCCTCCCTCGGGTACAGACTCCGTGGGAGGCCACAGTGCCTTCCTAAAGGGGGAACAGTTAGCTCTCTTGTGCGGCTTAGCCCGGCCCTCAGGCAGAGTGGGCAAGCAAGCAGTCTATCGCCCTGTCCCTCAGGCAAGGCGGACGAGCAGTGGATCCACTCTCGGGAGCGGTCGGGAGGAGGTTCTCCCAGGCTGGCTAGGGAAGGGGGCAGGGAACGCAGGCCCACCCGTCTCCAGTGCGTCCTAGCCCAGGGCCCTAGTAGTGGAAAAGGTGTTGCCACTCAGTTGGCGGGGCTCCCGCCGCAACATGCCGATGGGGCTTGCCCCTGTCCCATCCACTAACTATGGATGTCCCTGGGCCACTTACTTCCCCTATCCCCAGGTACCTGGCTCGTCAGGGTCCTCAGGGTCACTGGGGTGCTTGGTCCGAGGTAGGCCCGCCAGTCCCTCCTCGTCCACAGGTGGCAAGGCGGGGAGCTCCTCTGAGAGGTGCATCTCCTCTAGGTCACAGGGCTCGGAGAATGGCTTGGCCTCAGGCAGCTCGTCCAGGTCCTGTCCCATCTCTGGGGACTCAGTGGCCGACAGCTCCTCTAGGTCCCGTCCAACCTCAGGGGGTATCTCCCACCCGGGTTGCTCAGGGGGTTCGGTCCAGTCCCGGGGTTCAGGTGACCCGGTCCAGTCCTGTGGTTCTGGTACCTCAGTCCAGTCTCTTTGGCTGGGTTGCCTGGTCCAGCTAGGTGAAGGCCCTATCCAGTCTCCAGGGCTGGGTTTGTCCGGGGATGGTTGGAGTCTCCACTCTGGCCTAGGCCTCAGCCAGCGGGGCAGCACATCTGCTTCCGGTGGCAGTCTCTCCCAGACTGAGCTCTGGGGCTAGTCTCTTATACTGCCCTTTCCTGTAGGGGCTCCGCCCCACTGTCACTGATTGGGCTGACCGGGTGGTCCTATCATGGCCCGGCCTTTTGGTTGCCCGGCAGACTTGTCCGCTGGGCCTGGTTTGGTCCAGCCAGGCCGCTGGGGCCCTCCCTTGGGTCCAGACTCCGGGGGAGGCCACAGTGCCTTCCTACACACACACACACACCCTTAATTCCAGCTCCCGGTCTCTTGGGCCAGCAGGTCTCACCTCTTCGATCCGGGACAGAGCATCAGCATTGGCATGGTCACACCCTGCGTGGTACTGGATGGTAAACGCAAACGGCTGCAGGGTGAGGTATAATCTCATGACCTGTGTGTTGGTGTCCTTCATAGTCTGAAGTCAGCAGAGGGGGGCTTGGTCGGTGACTATGGTAAAGGGGCTTCCCAGGACATTGCTGAGATAGGCAGCGACGTAGTGTAAGTGGGGCGCCAGAAGCTGGTCCATGAGGCGCTGGAAGATCGCAGGGGCCCCGTGTAGGCCTAACAGTAGGTATACAAAGTGGTAAAGGCCGCTAGAGGTGGCGAAGGCAGTCTTCTCTCAGAAGCGAGCTTCCAGGGGAATTTGCCAGTATCCCTTTGTGAGGTCCAAGGTGGAGAAGTAAAGTGCCTCCCGAAGCTGATCCAGCAGCTCCTAAATGCGGGGCATGGGGTATGCATTGAATTTCGAGATGCTGTTGACCCTTCGGAAGTCGATGCAGAATCAACGTCATCCATCGGGCTTGGGAATGAGCATGACAGGGCTTTGCCACTTGCTCGTCGAGAACTCGATCACGCCCAATTGTAGCATGGCCTGGACTTCCTCCTCTATGGCCACTTGTAAGTGGCAGGGTGGCGAGCGGCCACCCGTCCAAACGACTTCCCTGGCAGAATATCAATAACGTGATAGACTTGTGTGGTCTTCCCAGGGGTTGTGGTGAAGGTGGTGGCGAAGGTTTATACCAGATGCCAGGCCTGTCGCTGCTGGATTTCTGTCAAGGCATCCGCGAGCTGGGGCGTCCCCACTTCCACTTGTTCAGGGAGCCCTGGGCCCAATTCGAGGTCCGGGGGTGTGGGTTGATCAGTAACCCCTCTCGCTTTTTCCAGGGTTTCAGCAGGTTGACATGATACTTGCCTCTTTTTCCTTCGGTCGGACTGGCTGAGCTTCTAGTTCATGGTTCCCACCGGTCGAAGGACCTCATAGGGCCCTGCCATTTGGCCAACAGCTTTGATTTGGTCGAGGGTAATAATACCAAGACCCGATCTCCGTTTTCGAAGGAACGGGCCCTGGCTCCCTTGTTGTATGTCCGGGCCTAGTTTTTCTGGGTGGTCTGAAGATGGTCCTGGGCCAGAGTCCCCATCCGCCACAGGCACTCCTGTAGCTTGAAGACGTACTGGAGCATTCCCTTGGCAGGGGATGTAGTCTGCTCCCAGTGCTCCCTCATCAGGTCTAGGATCCCCCGGGGTTGCTGGCCGTACAATAACTCAAAAGGGGAGAATTGCATGGAGGCCTGCAGAACCTCCCGGATGGCCAGGAGCAAGGGTGGGATCAACTGGTTCCACCGACACAGATCTTCAGGAGGAAATTTCCTCAGCATGTGTCTGATGGTCTGATTAAAGCACTCCATGAAGCCATCGGTCTGTGGGTGGTACACTGAGGTCCGGAGTTGCTTAACCCCGAGGATGGTACAAACTTCCTTCAGGTAAAGTTCGTCCCTTGGTCCGTCAATAACTCCCGGGGCAGGCCTACCCGAGCGAACACCTTGACTAGTTCGCCTGCCACGGTGCAGGCGGTGGCATTCTATAGGGGGATGGCCTCGGGGAAGTGGGTGGCATAATCCACCATGATGAGGAGGTACCGGAAGCCGGCCACACTTCTCTCCAACTACCCAACCAAGTCTATGGCCACTCGGTTGAATGGGTTCCCCACCACGGGGAGGGACACCAGGGGGGCCCGTGGAAACTCCGGAGGGGGCCGCTCACTGGCATTCATGACAGGAGGTGCAATAGTCCCAGATCTCCAGGTGTACTCCTGACCAGTAGAACTGGGAGAGTACTCGGGCGAGAGTTTTATCTGTACCGAGGTGTCTGGCAGCCGGAATATCATGGGCCAGCTTTATGACAGTGGCTAGGGTACCACGATCTGGGTGCGGGGCTTCTGCATCTGGGGGTCCCGCTTGAGCTGGTAGAGCCGGTCCCATTGTAGCTCAAATCGTGGCCACTAGGCTGCACGTTGGGGATAGATTACCACCCTATCCATGGTGACCAGCTGCTCATAGGCCTGGCTGAGGGTGGGTCCTTCCATTGGTCTCGACAGAAATCAGCCAGTGCCCCATCGGGGATTGATGTGTCCCCATGGTTGACCGAGTCTCACCCTTGGGCTCCTCCATCTCGGCGGCGGGATCAGTGGGCTTCCCAGAGAGTCCTCACCTGTCGGTGGGTCTGGGTCCCCTGGGGTTCCATCCCTCGGGTCCCCGGTGTTGAGGTGCAGTCTCTTGTCGGTCCGCTGGAGGATTCCAGTGAAGTCAGGCCAGTCCTGGCTGAGTATCACCAGGTATGGTAGCCATGGGGCCAGCCCTACCGTCAGGACCCAGGTCTCTGATCCAACAGTCAGGGGGACCGCCAAGGTCGGATAGAACCTTAGGTCCCCATGGACGCAGTGGAGGCCCACCTGGCCTAGGGTCTGTGGTAATCGGTGTGATGGTCACCGATGTTTATCAGTGTAGGCTGTGTGCATGTGTCCCTGTGTAGATGCTGTCCCAGCTCTGATCAGGAAACTGAGACAGCTCTCACAATCGAATGAGTCGACATGGCCACAGATTAGCTGAGCAACGAAGGCACCTAGGTCCCGTCCAACCTCAGGGGGTATCTCCCACCTGGGTTGCTCAGGAGGCTCGGTCCAGTCCTGGGATTCAGGTGACCCGGTCCATGCCCGGGGTTCTGGTACCTCGGTCCAGTCTTTCTGGCTGGGTTGCCTGGTCCAGCTAGGTGAAGGACCTACCCAGTCTCCAGGGCCGGGTTTGTCCGGGGATGGTTGGAGTCTCTGCTGTGGCCTAGGCCTCAGCTGGCAGGGCAGCACATGTGCCTCCGGTGGTGATCTCTCCCAGACTGAGCTCTGGGGCTGGTCTCTTATACTGCCCCTTACTATAAGGGCTCCATCCCCCTGTCGCTGATTGGGCCGACCGGGTGGTCCTGTCACGGCCCGGCTTTTTGGTTGCCGGGCAGACTGGCCTGCCAGCCCCATCACTGCCTGGTCCTTCTGTTGCCGGGCAGACTTGTCTGCTGGACCTGGTTTGGTCCAGCCAGGCCGCTGGGGCCCTCCCTTGGGTCCAGACTCTGGGGAGGCCACAGCACCTTCCTACAGGCACCTAAGGGTGTTACTTGCCCAACTCCCATTCACTGGCTGTGGGATTTAGGTGCCTAACATCCCTTCTTACAGGAAAACCCAGCCTGTACATTTATTGCCAAACCAGTATCCTGAGGATTCTCGCCACTCCCAGGGGATGTTTTCCACCAGTTCCTTCTCATGTTTTACCATTTTGTAAGAGACCTGCATAACTCTGTGTGTGTTACTAAAAGCCTAGCACAATAAAAGAACTAAACTAAGACTTCTTTCTGTCGTCTTTGTTGTCAGACCTCCCATTAGTGGTCAATTCATATCTCATGTGAGGAATACATGTCATGGCTTGTGTGCACAGAAGTGTTGCACCCTTTAACTGTACCGGCCTATTTCTGCCTGTGGCTGGACAGCCTTGGGAGACACCAGCCCTGATTAGAGAAAAAAACCAGAGCTGTGGGGAATCAGGTACTTTCCAGTCAAGGGCAGATGTAGCCAGGGTGAGAGGAAAACGTGGTAGGCTGAAGTGAAACTTGGGGGAGTGAGAGAAGCTCCTCCAGGGAAAATGCTGTGATGGCAGAATCCTTCCTTACACAGGGAACATAGGAGGGAAACTGAGGTGAGGGGCTGCCCTGAGTTCTCTGAGTGCAAGCAACTCCACTGAGGTAAAGGTACTTCTGGCAGGCTAGTTTGTTCCCACGGGGGAAGCAGAACAAGCGATATATTGGTCATCTGTATCCATCCCTAGAGCATGCAGGGAGGCCTGGCAGAGACCTCAGCAAGTCAGCTAGTCCATGACCTGCACTCAAGGCAGGACTAAGTGATAACTAGACCATCCCTCACAGGGGTTTGTCTAACCTGTTCTTAACCACCATAATCATGGAGATTCCCCAGTCTCCCTAGGCAATTTATTCCAGTGCTTCACTGACCTGAGAGTCAGGAAGTTTCTTCCTAATATCCAACCCAAACCTCCCTTGCTGCAGCTTAGACCCATTGCTACTTTTCCTGTCCTCAGAAGAGAAGGAGAAGAGCATTTCACCCTCTTTCTTGTAACAACCTTTTATGTGCTTGAACCCTCTTACCATGTCCCCCCTCAATCTTCTTTTCTCCAGACTAAATAACCCCTAATTGTTCAATCTCCCCGCATAGCTCATGTTTTCTAGACTTTTCATCATATGTGTTGCTCTCCTCTGGACTTTCCCCAATCCATCCACTTCTTTCCTCAAATGTGGTGTCCGGAACTGGACAAATTATCCCAGCTGAGGCCTTTCATCGGGGTGTGGAGTGAAAGAATTGCTTCCCATGTCTTGCTCACAACACTCCTGCTAATTCACTCCACAGTGATGTTTTGAGGTTTGGTTTTTCCCAACCATGTGCTGTTTGTTTCTGCATGGTGCCAGCTGCACAGGCAAGAATGTATCCAGGGCGAAGGGGCACTCGGGGCAACACAGAGTCAGTAATGGGGAAGGGGTGGCTACAGAGTACATGGACACTGGAGTAGCAAAGCTTAATGTGGCCCAGGTTTCATGTATCCTTCCTCGTGATCGCTAGACGGCAGCTGATCACAGGGAGTGACAAATACACCGAATTAATAATTAAACCTGTGATTTCAGTTACAAAAGTTCCTTAAGCGATTAAGAGTCAATAATCCTGGAGTTAAAAATGTAAACTGCAGTGTGATAAGATTGAGGTCTGTCCCTTTATTACAGCCAGTGTTCAGATTAGACAGTTATCCTTCAAAGCGTTCAGCAATGCGATTACATCCCTGTCTGCAATATTTTCGCCAGAGACCAAGTAACAAACAAAACCCAAAAAGTCTTTTTCCAAAATACACTTCTGTGAGCCCCAAATATTCAACGTTTGGCCCTCATGAACAGCAAAGTTTGTTGACACAAAATTATTCACACTAGTGATAAATTGGAATGAGATCTTATTACATGCTATCGGAGCCAGTCATGCCAGGATAGGACTGGGATAAACAATTGTCTAGATAGTTTTGCATTCAGAAATATGTGGATATTTGTATTCTTCCCAAAAGACTGGATCTTTCCTGGGATGTGGCAAGAAATGTTGTTTTTATAATCTCAGGTCTCTAACCTCCACGCTTCCATGGCCTGGGCCTTTCCCAGCAGCCTGCCCTGCCTTGTTTCAGAAATGACTGAGCAGGGGTCACTGAGCTAAGGGTAACATTATTAAAAAAAAACAAAAAAACCTTAAACTTTGAAAGTGACAGAGGAGCCTAAATCCCTTTCGGTGAGACTCAGGCTGCTAAGCTTCAGTGACAAGGTCCCTTTTGAAAATGGGACTTAGGCTCCTAAATCATTTGCCTTTTTAAAAATGTTACCTGAAGTGATGAGTGAGATTATTGAAGGGGTACTGGGACATGTGTGCTTGCCATGGAGGCAGGAGTATTTCTGGTTGAAGAAAATGTAAGATTTTCAGACTGTGGTTTTTCAAAACCTTCTATGGGATTTGGATGGGAATTCAGTGTCTAAATCACTTAGGTATCTCTGAAAAATCTCAGCTATAATATCTAGCATTTGTGCATTATTTCTTGACAGACACTGTGACGTACGTCCAATAAAGAGAGAGATTTGTTTCAGGACTAGAAGCTTCTTCCCTCTCCAGGCCTTTCCCTTTCAGATTAGAAGTTTGACTCTGGTTTATTTACAAAACTGTTGAGTAAATCCCAGCTTTCCCTTGCCTGTTACGTTCCACACAGCAGACGTGTCTCAGGAGACTGCACCTTACCACAGAAGGATATAAAAAACCCAGAAAAAACATTCCCCATTTGACTGAGGGCATGAGGGATGCGTGACGTTACCACACAAGGCAGCTTTTCTCTTTTCTCATTTTATTTATTGGGAACGTGGCTGTACGTGACTCCGGTGGGAGAGAGGATGGATGGAGTAGCCTGGATCCTGAGCCCTGAATGGCTGAGTGAGGAAGTGACAACAGAGACTCCAGCTGCTGGCAGTCCCACCTTAGAGGTACATCAGCCTTTTCCTCTCTGCTCCTGCAGCTTGAGGATTTTTTGCAGTGTCAGTGTGTCAGGAAACTTATCCCATGGCAATTCAAGGGCAATGGGGCAATTATCTCTCTCAAACTCCCAACCCAAAGCAAAATGACTGAATATGGAAAAAGACAACAGCTGCCAGGTCACTACTATCCTAGCTCCTTATCTGGCTCCATCACCATGTTATTTGGGCACCTCTCCGTCTTGCATGGGTCTATCCTCCGAGCACCCTGGTGTGAGGCTGTTCTCCCTGCTTTACAGATGGGGCATTGGCACACAGAGGGACAGATGGATGGAGATATTTCAGCTCCTAAAGACACTGACACACCTGCTGGGATTTGAAATCGATGAGTGTTAGTCTCTGACCCTACTAAGGCATCCTTGCGCCTTTGTAATTACCTACCAGCCCTTAGAAATCTGGCCTGAAAGTCACACAAGGAGCTTTGAGAGGGTCAGGGAGATGATGTGAGTGAAGCAGAGCTGATATTTGCTGCGTTGCTGAGTGTGAAGGGAGGAGACATTGGCTATGAGGAGGCTTTGCTGAATTGGGGCTGCAATTTGACAGCTAATATTTATTTTGACGGGTTTTCAATTATAAATTATTTTGATTTTTACTGCCTGCATGGTAGCGAAGTCAGTGAGACCATCCCTGCAGGTGAAAGGCAGTGGGGGGAGGCGGCACTAATGCCCACAGCTACTGACCATTTTTGTTGGTGGTTTTGGTGTTTCAGCTGATATCTACGTTTACCAACGTCTATTGATTGAAATCAAATCCTGCTGAGCCGAGCTCTAAGTTTCAAAAAGGCTCCAGGCATTAGCTGTCCAAATGCCTGTGAAAGCAGAGGGTCCCATCCCAGAAGTCAGTGGAAATTTTATCTTAGGCTTTTAACTTTTCTTCTGAGAGAAGGCTCAGCCTGAACAGAATTATTCACGGAGTGTAAAATGATCTCTGTGCATAACTCTGTACAAGATCAGGTCCTGATATTGTGGCTAGTAAGGATGAGTGATAGCAAATAAGACACCCAGAAACAGAGTATTAATATCTTTTAATCAAAGAAAAAGAAGAAAATATAGGGCTGATAAAAATTTGACAGATTTTTCAGGGAGAAATGTTTTGTTGCTCGAGATCAAAATGTCCCATGGAACATATCAATTTTGACAACATTTTCTTTAGGAAAAAAGTTATTATTTATGATTTTATGAAATAGCATAAAACAAAATAGAAAATGTAACTATCAAATTCAATGTAATATAAAATAAAAATAACCTAGAATTAAAATTAAAATAGATAAATATATTTTAAACATCGAAATTGGAATGATAACCAACATTTCAGATAATGAATTACCGATCAAATGGAAATTTGGGTCCCACCCCACTCTCATAATATGAAATAGCAAAATTCTCTATTGCAAGAAAAAATTCTGTATATAATTTGAAATGTGTACGGAGACATTTCTAGGCAAAATGGTGCTTTCCAGCTGCTGTTTTTCTTTTTATTCATTTTTAATTAAGGGCGTGTCCATATGTCAAGTGTAGCACTGCAGGACAAGGCAACATTTCCAAAGGAAGCACAGGTGTTTGGCTGATAAAAATTTTCAAATGGCTTTAAAAGTGTTGTATGGCCGATGTCCACTACAATTCACTTGGAGTTGGCTGCCCAACCATTGCATATCTGAGCCTTAGTTGATTGGTTCTTTCTTTTTTGCACCTTCCTCTAAAATATAAAATCCTGACCCATTTTGCCAGTGGAACTCTGATCTGTGAAGGACATGGGTTTACTTTGATGCACCAGAACGTGAAAGTTATGACGATTTGAACCCATCTCTG
>NW_027131319.1:0-23209 GCF_026122565.2 Emydura macquarii macquarii | reverse complement strand
AAGATCTCATGTCAAAATATATAGTCAGTAGCTTTAAATGAAACTCTAATAAGTTCTCAAGCAGCATTTTTCTTACTTTGCCTATCTGTAAATTTGAATTATTAACGATGGAAATATTTTGCCGTCAGTTTGTGTGTGTACGATGAATTCGACATTTACCATTAAAAATCCAGTCCTTCCAAGCGTAGCTATAAAGCTTTCAGTTTTTGAATCTCAACCTCTACTGCCATTAAATATTTGTCTGAACTCCATCTATGGTGTCAGAACTTCCTACAACTGTGATAATTTAAATGGACAAAAATAGAAAAAAAAAGATGCTTGAAACCCATAATTTTGCGCATCAAAATTTCAAGCCACAGAACTCTAAAAAAAATCCTATAAATGAAATCCAACGTTCTCCACCAAAATTATTAACAAATAAAATAAAATAAATTCTAGCAAGCCTAATTTGAAAAACAATTAACTCTAGCTGGCAATAGGACCCTTTTTTGGGGGGGGAAGCTGGCCAGTTTTTCTGCATCATGCAGGTGACAAATGTAACGGGGCGGGTAGGTCTGGAGCAGCATAGAAGGAGGCAATGCCGGTGGGAGTGGCATATGGGGGCTATTGTTTGGGGGCATCGGAAGCAGGGGCGTTGCCATCGGTGGCGCTCTGGGTCGGGCCAGCCCCCTCGCCCTCCGCAGCGTCCTCCATCCTCTGCTTGTACTGGCGTGTGAAGAAGCCGACCTGGAAGGAGACAGTGAGAGCCAGATGGACAGACAGAAACAGGATCATAGCAAAGGAGGAGGAGGGGTGGGATGTGGGAGCCCCCAAAGGAAAGACCCTTGCCCCTCCTGCCACCCAGCTGGGAAAGCCCTGCCCCCCTCACCTTGTAGAGGGCTGCAATGATGAGAGCCAGCAGGACCAGGCCCCCCACGCTGCTGCCCACGATGATGGGCAGGTAGTTATAGACCTCGTAGCGCTCCACCACCGTCTGCACCTGGGGGCGAGGAGCCATGAGACGGGAACCCGGAGTCCTGGCACCATCCACCCACCCCTGCTCTAGCTCACCAGACACCTCTTCCTCCTGGAGCAGGTACAGGAACCAGGAAGCCTGGCTCCCAGCTCTAACCACTAGCCGATGGTCTCTCTGTCACAAGCACAATCACTCTGTTACCTGGCGCTGGACGAATCCCTCCTTCTGGGTGTATTTCCTCTCCTCGTATCCAATCTGGGCCTTGCTCACCAGAGTCACTTTCTGCTGCTGAGTCTAGAACAGAGAAATTAACCATCTCTGACTGGAAATGACACAAACCAGCCCGGAGCATCATCCCAGAGGGACCCAGAGCAATTTGCAGCCATTTCGATTGGGTTCAGTCAACTAGTGCTCAGATGCAGCCACCTCTGGGGAGGTGCACGGGGATTGTTCACACAGGGGGGATCCGTCACCTGGTGCAGGGAGGCAGAGGCAGAGGCAACTCTCGTACCTGGGAGACCCACTGGAAGCTGACATTCCCTTTGATCATGAACTTCAGTGGCTGCTGCATTTCCAGGGAGGCAATTGTGCACCGGATCTTCTTACAGGTGGCAACAGAGCAGTCCTAGTGGCAGAAGGATATTGCCGGGTGAGGCAAGGCCGAGAGTGTCTGGTCTGTCTATACCAGGGGTCCGTCCCCCAGCCCAGACCCCCACTCATGTCTGTGTTAGCACCAAGGGTTAGGGGCTGCTGGGACCTGCACCGGCCTGTACTCACCAGCAGGGGGCGCTCGCTCATCTGCTTCACAAAGTCCTTGGAACCCGGCATTCCCGCCTCACTGACGCACTGAGCCAGCTGGGGCTGGGGGTAGGACAGAGACATGGTGTTAAGGGGGGCGGGAAGGGGACACGGGGCCTTCCCCCTCTAGAGGGAGCCAGCTCCAATCCATCCCCAGGGCAGGGGACTGGCTGGCTCAGCAGGTGGGAAGGGGACATGGGGCCTTTTCCCTCGAGGCAGCCTGTCCCAGCAGGGGGCGCTGTAGGGCACAGCAGGCATCACTAGACCCATCACACACACACACAAACACACACACAGGCACGGACAGGGAGAGGCAGGTACCTGGGAGGGGATGACCTCAGAGGCGTCCCACACCCGGACCCCGTTCAGCTCCACGGGAAACTGAAACGTGACTGAGACGGGGACACGTCGCTGCCGCAAGTTCTTGATCTGAAAGAAACACACCCCACATAGGGCATTGCAGGAAGAGAACCGAGGAGTCCTGGCTCCCTGCCATTCCCCCACCCCTCACTCAACCCACTAGATCCCACTCAGGCACTTCCACTCCCTCCCCCTGCTCTGAGCCACCCCCTCGCACTCACCTCATACCAATGGGTCACTGTCACGCTGGCCCCCACCTCCTTGGCAGAGAAGTTGACGTACTTGGTCGACTGCTCGGGGCTGGGGGAGGAAAAGGATGGCAGGAGCGAGAGAGACGGGAGTGTGACGGATGGGGCTGGGGAGTGGCGGGGGGGTGTCATGTTCATAGGGGGGCGCTGTGCTGAGGGAGGGGCTCAGCAGGGGGCGCTCTCCCCTCACAGTCAGCGCTGGCCCCGATGCCACAGTGTGGCGCTAGGGAGCGCTCTCCCACAGGGAGCAGGGTGGGGGCTCAGCAGGGGGCGCTCTCCCCTTGGGCTCTGCACTGACTTACCTGGTGAGGATGATGAAGATGCCGTACTTGACGGGCAGCTCCGCCCGGTGAATCATGTGCTCGGTGATGGGGCCGCCGTTGTCACTGGGGGGGGGGAGGGCAAAGGCGAGAGATGTGAGCAGACGCAGCCTGTTAATTGTGCAGGGAACACACACGATGACAGGGCAATGACCTGCCCCACCCTGGCGACTGCCCCCTCCCTCTACCCCTCACCCTCCTGGCCCTGCACAGCCCCCTCACCTGCTGGCATTGGCCGTGATCTGCAGTCTGTCCCCCAGGTCAGCCTCAGAGGAGACGTCAAAGGTGGTGACAAAAACGGCCTGGAAAACACACTCGGGGTGAGAGAGTCGCTGGGCTCAGGGCACGGGGAACAGCCAGAGGCTGTGGGGGTGGGGCAGGCACAGGGATCGGGGAAAGGGGTGGCGGAGGCTGTTTTTTGAACTTAGATGAAATAAATGGGCCCAGGGAGTCAAAGATGCTAACACGACCCTGTCCCTGTCCAATATTAATCAGAGATATCCTGGGTTGGGATCCAGAGACCTGAGCTGGCTTTGTGCCATGGCCACACCCCATTAAACATCCTTTAATTGCAGACACAGAGAAGAACTTGCTAAAGCCTTTGCAATATGCCGTGTTCAATAAGGCTTTTGTCTTCATCTCCTGCCCTTTGCCTCTCACTGGAGACAATGTTGGTTATTTTCTGTTTGCTTATTTAGGGAGAAGGAAGTAGGGGCAGCAAAGCAGAAAGGTGAGTGAGAGGGAAGCTATTGTAAAGTTGGAACTGGAAAGACTGCAGGTGGCAGATAAAGAGAGAGAACATCAGAGAATCTTGGCGTTGAAGCAACTGGAGAGGAAAGAGGAAGGGGAAGCACATCTGCAGGCTCTGGAACTGAGAACCCAAGAAGCCGAGACCCAGAAAATAACGCTGGAGGAGAAGGAACTGCGTGAAAGTACTGATTGGACTTGCTAGTAGAACAGATTCTAACCCTTCTGCACTACTGAGTCCCACCTCTACAAAACTCCACCAATAGGAACAATTGTGTCCTGCATACAGAGACAGGCGATGTTGCAGAGTATTTCACTACCTTTGAGATCCTGTGTGTGATTCATCAGATACCTGATGACAAGAGAATCCCCACTTTGGTTGCAAAGTTATCTCGCAATGCTCTGGATACATTCAATGAAAGGCCAACTGAGGATGCTTTCAATTATTGCAAATTCAAAAAATGGTTTCAAAACTATTTCAGATTACCTCTGAACCACATAGAGTGAAATGTAGAAATCTTCAGAGGGCTGCTAATATGAATAATGGGGAATCAGAGAATCAGAGAAGATGAGGGTTGGAAGGGACATCAGGAGGTATCTAGCCCAACTCCCTGCTCAAAGCAGGACCAACCCCAACTAAATCATCTCAGCCAGGGTTTTGTCAAGCTGAGCCTTAAAAACCTATAAGGGTGGAGCTGCCCTTGTCCCCCTAGGTAACCCATTCCAGTGCTTCAACACCCTCCTGGTGAAAAAGTTTTTCCTAATATCCAACCTAGACCTCCCCCACTGCAACTTGAGACCATTACTCCTAGTTCTGTTATCTGCCACCATTGAGAACAGCCTAGCTCCATCCTTCCTGGAACCCACCTTCAGATAGTTAACAGCTGCTATCAAATCCCCCCTCATTCTTCTCTTCTGCAGACTAAACAAGCCCAATTCCCTCAGACTCTCCTTATAAATATTGTGCTCCAGCCCCCTAATCATTTTCATTGCCATTGTCCACATCCTTACTGTAGTGGGGAACCCAAAACTGGAGACAGTATGCCAAATGTGGCCTCACCAATGCTGAATAGAGGGGAATAATCACTTCCATCAATCTGCTGGCAATGCTCTGACTAATGCAGCATAATATGCCGTTAGCCTTCTTGGCAACTGGGGACACTGTTGACTCATATCCAGCTTCTTGTCCACTGTAACACCCAGATCCTTTTCTGCAGAACTGCTGTCTAGCCCGACCTCTGCCCCCAGCTCAAATTCATGTGGTGCGGGATGATTTGGAAAGGGTTTTGGCTGCGGGAGTGATGGAACACCTCCTGGGGACATTAATTGGGAATGACTTTTGCCATGTAGCTCAGGCTGTTAAGGCATGCGCCTGCAGCGAGGAGGAGGATCAAGCTGGGACCCCAGAGGGCAGGGCTGAGGCTTTTGAGGAGCTGCTGAGGAGAAAGGAGGAAATCTTTTTAATTTCTCTGCAGCAGGGGAAAGCTGCATGCTTCCAGGTGGCGGGAGGCGGGAGGTGAGGGCGAGGAAATGAAGGTTATGGAGCAGGAGCATGTAAAGATGGGCCCTTGACGCGGTTCAAAAGGGGACTGGCTGCAAGTCATGCAGCCGGCTCGGTGCATGGGGAGGGGGTGGTCAGGTGGGCTCACGGGGCCAGGGCCCGATGAAAAGTGCCGGAGGGCCAGGGCTGAGGGGCGGTGGGGAGCACCCTCTCGCAAGACCTGCTCGAGGTAAGCCCGGGCAGCGGGGGGCAAGGTTGCCCTCACCTCCTGGAGTATGCGCCAGGGGGTTCGAAGGGTGAGAGCCCCATGCGCCGAGCCAGCGCCTGAGGATCCACCCAGTCGCCATGGTCATAGTCCAGGAGGTCTCCAATCTTGGTGACTCCCGCCAGGACCAGCCTCCGTCGCACTGAGGGGATCTCCGCCACCTACACACCAAGTTGGGGGGTGTGTAGCAGGGGCTCCATGAGGAGATCCTCCCCCTCAGGGACCAAAGGGGATCTGGAGGCCGAGACCAGCCTCCAGGTCCAGAGGAGGTCCTGGTAGAAGACCGGCAGCTCGGAGAGGTCTCGCGGAAGACCCCTTGGATGGAGAGAAAAGAACTGCCGGTCGTATCGGAGCCCTCGGAGGCGGCGGAGGAAGGTGTGCGCCAAGTGGCCACGCTGGACTACCTGCACCATAAAGGAATCTCTGCAGGGCCTGGAGGTGGAAGGCATGGACCTGGCTGCGGATGCAGCACAAGCCCTGCCCGCCCTCCTCCAGCGGGAGACTCAGGATCAGTGCAGGGTGCCCAGGAGATACCCATGGTCCATTCTGTCGAATGCCTCCAGAGACAGGAGGGCAAACGACAGACCATCCCTACACCCGAGCTCCAGGAGGTCCCGGACCAGAAAGAGGTTATCAAAGATGGTGCAGCCTGGGACGGTGTAGGTCTGGTCAGGATGGGCCACGTCCTGCAGCACGGACCCCAGCCTCAGCGAGATGGCTTTGGCCACAATTTTATAGTCCGTGCAGAGGAGCGAGATGGGACACCAGTTCCGGAGGTCGCGGAGGTCCCCCTTCTTGGGCAGCAGGACGAGCATGGCTCGCCTGCACGAGAGGGGGAGCGCTCTGCTGTCCTCAGACTTGTCCCAGACGATGGCGAGGTCTGGGCCGAGGATATCCCAGTACACGTGGTAGAACTCCATGGTCAGCCCATCCATGCCCGGGGATTTATTTGTGAGCACGAGGCGGAGGGCTTCTGAGAACTTGGCCAGAGTGAAAGGTAGCTCCAGCCGGTCCCGGTCACCTGCACCGACCGTGGGAAGTTCGGTCCAGAACATCCTGCGGGCGGCAGCATCGGTCAGATTTGGGGAGAAAAGACTGGCGTAGAAGGCCCGGGTCCTGCTGCGAATCTCCGCCGGATCCGTGAGGGGGATGCCATCCTCCACCAGGAGGCAGGTGACGTGCCTTTTCTCCAGGATATAGAAGAAGCAGGATCCATGATCCATTTCCCGAAGGAGACTGATGTGGGATGGAATGAAGGCACCCCGAGCCCAAAGGTCTTCAAGGGCCCGGAGTTCCTTCCGCTTCTCCCGGCACTCTCCACAGAGGGACGGATCCTCAGGGCTGGCAGCCAGACGCCTCTGCAGCATTAAGACCTCCTGCTCCAGCTACTCTATCCCTGCATCCCTCCACCTTCCCCACGTCCCACCAGCGCCGCACCAAGGGAAAGGCGCACCTCTGCTCCCGCCAGGCCAGCCAGAACTCCCAGAAGGATGCCACGAAGCCCATGTCCTACAGCAGGCTGCTGTTAAAGTGCCAGTAGGCCAGCCCCGGCCTCTCTGCAGTGAGAGAGGCCGTCACGGTCACCAGGTGGTGATCCGAGAAAGGGGCCAGCAGTACACTGGAAGAGTGAGCCTGTGAGAGTTAGTGTGGAGAGAGGTAAATGCTGTCCAACCAGGAGTGGCACGACCAAGCTACCCCCACCCAGACATAGGTGAAGGTGACGACGTCATCCGGGTGGTGGTTGCGGCAGAAGTCCACCAGGAAGTGACGGTCTATGATCTCCCGGAGGACGTCTATGGCGGCCGGGCACTGCTCGGTCCCCGGGCGGTCCCGTTCCTCAAGGATGGTGTTAAAGTCCCTGCCCAGGACCAGGCACTCGCGAGGATCCAGGGTACCGAGGAAGGCGGACGCCTGCTGGAAGAAGCGCACCTGCTCTGGGCCCGCACTTGGGGCATAGACGCTGACAAGGTTCAATACCTGCCCCTCCATGCAGACCCAGAGGTGCAGCAGGCCTCCCGGCATGACCTCGGTGACCCCCAGCACCTTGGGCTGCAGGCTGGGGGAGAACAGGGTGGCCACTCCGCCCACGTGGGAGGAGAGATGGCTTAGGAACACCCTGTCCCTGCATTTCAGCCTCCAGCTCGCCCCGGCGGCTGGGTCCGTGTGGGTCTCCTGCAGGAATGCCACGGAATACCCTCCCTCCTGAAGGAAGGAGAGCACCTGGCACCTGCAGAGACCCATCCTGCAGCCCTGGTGTTCAGTGTGGCAAACTTGAGAGGCATGGCAAGGAGGGCTGGGGAGGATCCTCGCGGGCAGGAGCACCAGCAGTTCTCATCGGGGTCCGCAGCAATCCGTGACCGGTTCCGAAGACCATCAGGGCATCATGGAACGCATGGACCCTCTGGTAGGCCATGGCGTCCTGCTTCCCGGTCCCTTTCCCCTCCTTCATCGCGGCCCTCACGGCCCGGAGGATGCAGTGGAAGTCCCCCCAGCACTGCAGGGCGAGCTGCACCCAGTTCTGGGCACCACGTGTGTCCCGGAGGAAGGTACACAGCTCATCGCGTGGCACTTCGGGGGGATCAACCACCGGCTCAGCCCCCGCGTCGGCCCCGCAGCCTGGTGGGACGGGCACTGGGGGCGGCGGCAAAGGGAAGACAGCATCCCTGAGCAGGCTGGGAGAGGCAAAAACAAAGGCCACCTTCTGGGAGCTCTCAAGGGGAAAGGAGATGACTCCAGGGGCAGGAGAGACACAGGTAGCGGGTGGGAAAGAGAGGGTTCAGGGGTGGAGGTGGGAACTGGAGGAAGATCGGGAGCAGGGGGAGGGGCAAGAGTCAGGGCAAGGGAAGGGTTGGGGCAAGAAGCAGGGGAAGGGTCAGGACTGGGATCGGGTAGGGGATCTACGGCCTCGGTGATGGGGCCAGCAGGGTGTAGTGTCACTGGATCAGGCCTGGGAACTAGAGAGGTGGGCATGGTGTGGGGGACCTCCATGAGGACGGGCTCGGGTGTCTCAATGCCCACAACTCTGGGGCCCCGGAAGGGGGCAGCCAGGCTGGCACCTTCAGGAGGAAAGGGGGGTGGCAGATCCACGGCAGGGGGCAGCGTGTCCGATGATCCGAGGCCCAGCCACTCGGCCCCGGTCGGCACTTCAAGGGCTGCGGTGATGGCAACAGGATCACTGCCACCAGCCAGCCTGGAAGAGGGGCCCGGTAGGGGGGCCCAGGGAAAGGGAGCAGGGTCAGCTTTCTGGGAAGGGAGGGAGTGGACAGGGGGAGATGGCTGAGGGCTGTCCCTAACAAAGCCCTCCGGGCAGGGAGGGTCAACCGCCCCCGGGCAGGCCGGGGTCAGGCCCAGGGAGTCAATCTCCTCCATTGGGGAGGAGAAATCCACCCCCTGCCACAAGGTCCTCCCCAGTGGGAGCCAAGGAAGCAGCAACCTCGGCACCCGCGGGGGGTGCAGAAGGCAAGGAGACAGGGGGGCCGTCAGCCAGGGACCCCTCGAGGAGGGACTCCAGGAGGGAGATGGCATGCCCCATGTCTGCCGCCATGGCTTCCTCTGCCGGTGCCACACGCTGGGCATCGGCAGGGTGTGCAGCGAAAGGCCCGGCTCCAGCAGCCCCCTTTCTGGATTTGTAGGGGCGCTCGCCCCCCTCGGTGACGAGGGGGAGGGGGCACTGGACACTGGCCTTGCGCTTGCTGCGCTTACCCTGCATGAGCACCCAGCCCTCCGAGGTAGAGGGCTGGGCAGCTGGGACAGGACCAGGGGGCAAGAGTGCACGGGAAGCAGGGAGGGAAAATGGGGGCGGGGCAGTGGGGGAAAGGGAGGAAAGTAGAGGAAAGGGAGGAAAGTAGAGGGCAGGACCGGGCCCTCTCCACTCCCTTGCTCCCACCTAGCCAGACCACCGGCATAGCCGCAAGGGGCGCAGACCCATGGGGCCAAACAGGCCCATCTTGTCACAGTACACAGAACTTTGCAAGAGCACATGTGGGTAACACTACAATGTTTACGTTCTATGGTTCAGCTCTATGGTCAAAACCTAAAGAGGACCTTGGGCTCACTGCCTGTACATTAGTCAGTGACTAACACGCCTTCAGTAAACTAAGAGGGGAAGTGTGGTACACAAAGCAACAGCCTGGAACCTCTATATTCACCACTGTCATGTAATGATATGTTCAGTGCAGTGCAGTACAGTGAGGTATCAGTTTGAAAGCCTTGATCTGTTGAATATTAATAACCAGTTGAATTGTGTGTACTACTGTTGTATATGAAGTTTTGCTATGTGTGTGTTACTGAAATATGTTGTGAGGTGGTAAATACCCAGAACTAGCTGTTCAGGTAGAACAATGGAGTAGCCAGACACAAACACCCATCAAGGAAAGAAACGACTATCTCAGGAACTGTTTACAATGAAGGTTTCTCAGAGAGCACATACAAAATGGACACTGCTTGACCACTGGGCACAGAACCCTACCTCATAGCAAAATCTTTCTAGCAAGCTGGAAGAAACTGTGAAAGAAGGGATGAGACATCATCACTTGGCCTCTCCTCCTCCCCTCCCCCCACCTCTGCCACTGCAACCTGCTTGTACCCTGCTTGTACCCCGCCACTGCAACCTGCTTGTACTATCTGTCAAGGTGAGACACTGCTTGATTCAAATCCTGTTTAGTTTGTGGAATTCAGACTGAAAATGTATTTTGCTTCTTAAGTAACCAACTCTGAGCTCTAAGCCTTCTACTTATATTCACTTAAAATCTATCTTTCTGTAGTTAATGAATCTGATTTATATTTACCTAAAACAGTGTATTTTGGTTGAAGTGCTTGGGAAATCTCCGCTCAGCTTACAAAGGCTGGTGCGTGTCCTCTCCCTATTGAGGGAGGGACGGACTGGGTAATGAACTTACACTGGCCAGGCTTCTGGCCAATGTGAGACGGTACAGCTCTGGGGTGCAAGGCTGGGAGCCAGGGTGAATTGGCTGGAGTCTCTCTATTGTTGGTTCAAGAGTGGCTGGGGAAAGCATTCATTTAACTCAGCTGGGTGTGTCCCTGTCTGCAGATGTCTGTGTAAGTGCAATACAGGCTAGAGGTTTGTGGCTTGACACAGCATCATAGTGTGAAAGGAAGCCCAGGTTCATGAGACAGAGGGCTCAGCAGTTCCGCAGTCCAGATTGCACCCCGGGGTAACCCGTCACACCTGGTTCCCAGAAGACAAAACCAGGCAAGCATACAAGTGGGAAGAGCAAAGAGCAGCACAGAAAAAAAAATGCAGCTTCTGCTGATTTGCGCTTTCAGCCTCACTGCTAGAGAATCCCAGGATCAGCAGCTCTAGGCCCTGGCAACGTGTACCACTTTCGGGTTGGTGCGGGCTCTGGATTTCACTGCAGTACTGGGCACAGGATCACAGCAGTGCTATACAAATCACAGGCTTGGCCAGCTCAGCCAGGTACTTCTTAGACAGAGGGAAGCAGGAAAGAGATCAGGAAGGGAAGAAATAAGGTGGGAAGGCAAAGAACCCATGGCAATGTTTGGGATTTCGCTGGAGCCGGGGTAGTGGTTTCCTTCACCTTCTCTCTTCTTTTACTCAGCTGTGGCTGCCTCCCTCTCCCCAAAGACACTTCTTTTAAGGACCCAAAAGGGGTGGGAACAGTCCCCTCCCTTCATTATTTTGTCCTCCAGTGAGGCCTGATTTGCAGCCTCCCCAGTTCTGGTCCCTTGATTTCCAGTCCCAACAAGACCTTCCTTCAGCCCCGAATTGATGTCAGGGCTCTTTGCACTGACACGCTGGGTTCCCCCAGGGCACTTTCCCCGTGACATCTCATCACAGGCGGTGCTGGCACCGAGAACTTCCCCTCTCTGCTCACAGCGGGGCTCACACTGAGGGGGCAATCACGGGCCCGGGGATGAGGCCAGGGGCTGTCTGTACCTCAGCTCTGCTCCAGAAGATGGGGTGGTTGACATGGCAGGTGCTGTTCCTCTGAGTCTGCTCCTCGGAGGCCGGGGTTGAGCTGCACTTAATGGCCATGGCCCTCCTGTTGGACTGTGTACGGGAGGCAGGTCAGTGAGAGACGGGGCCCATGGCACCCCCTGCCCTCTCCCTGCAGCACAGCACCCCCTTCTGGGCCCCCCACCCTCTCCCTGCCTAGTCTCACACTCCTCCCCCGTCTCCTGCCTCTCATGACTGCTGCATGGGGGTGTGGGGCTGTACCTGGAGCAGCAGGACCCGGCGGTAGGACAGCATAGCTGGGTAGAAGAAGCGCACCATGGTGCTGTAGGAATTCTCCCCACGGTTCTGGATGGAGACTGTGGTGTTGAATTCAGGGTTGACCCCCACCACCAGGATGCTCATGCTAAGAGGGAGAGAAAACGATGAGATTTGTCAGAGCAGTGCCTGGGCAGCTCTGCAAACTTCCTCCAGCAGTGCCCAGCCCGGGACGCCAGCGCTGCAAGCTTCCTGTAACAGTGCCCATCCAGGGACCCCAGCGCAGCAACGTTCCCCACAGCAGTGCCCCCACCCAGGATCCTTCAGCACTGGGAATCTTGCAAGATCTCCAGCTGGATGTTGAAGATCTGAAGCCTGATGGAGCAGGATGGGTCCCACCATACAAGGTGTTTTTCAGGAGTGGAATTGGTGACTCACCCAGAGAAATTGAAGGAGATTTCTAAGCGGTCATCGCAGCGTCCGTCTATGCCGCAGTCCTTCTGAAACGGGAGCTGGGGAGAGACCCAGGGGAGCAGGGGTCTGGGTGGGTGGGATGGAGCTGCAGCATCTGCTGGAGCAACACTGCAGAGACCCAGTTACCCTCCAGTTACCCTAGCGCTGCCCCAGCCCCTGCACTGGGGGGCAGATAAATCCATCATCAGTCCCGCTCCTGCCACACAAACCCTCCTCCTCCCCTTTCCGCCTCCCTCCTCTGGCCAGCAGCAGTGTCACACTTCCAGGGTGCCAGGGCAGGGGGAGTGGTCGGCTCATGGGGGCAGGGAATGGCCCATAGGGCCTTTTCTCCTCTAGGGGACATCAGCCCTGATACAGCCTCAGGGCAGAAAACTGGCTGGCTCATGGGGTGCAGGGGAAACAGGACATGGGACCTTTCCACTCCAGAGGGCTCTGGCCAAAATACATTTTGATTTTTGCTAGAAAATTTTCAATTATTTTTTCAGCCAAAATTATTTTGGTTTTTGCTCAAAAATGTGGGGGTTCTTGAAGAGAAGCTGGAATGTTCTCATGAAGGAAAGCCAGGTCCATAGCCAAGGCAGACACCGCATCCATCTCTGTCACCCTCTAGTGGCTGCATTAGTAAAGGGGTTTAGGAGGCTGCTTGCTTTCAAACACCAAGGTCACTGGCTCCATCCCTGCAGCAGACCCATCGCGGGGCCTGGCTCTGGCACCTTACCAAGCCTGTTGTGATTAAGGGGGAGTCCTCACTCAGGATGGGTGTGAGGCGGTCGGTGGCAGTGATGGGCTCCCCCGTCAGGATGTAGTTGAGGCGCAGAGTGATGGGGGTCAGGCTGTCCTCAGGGCAGAGCTGGGAAGACAGAGACACGTCGGGACCCGTGAGGAAAAGGTGATGGGTGGGATCCAGAGAGAGGTTTGTTCTTGGGGTGAATTGGGAACCAGGGGAGGGTTGGAGGGGCAGACACAGAGTGAGGGGAAGGAGCCGGGACCCCCCCACACTCACGGGTAACATTATCTGGTACGTCTCACATCTCCTCTCGATGCCCAGCCGCAGTTTCCTGCTGAGGACGGGGCTGTTGGAGTCGAAGGCAGCTCGGATCTTTGTCCGCCCGGGATCCAGGGCCAGGCTGTACTCGATGCTGCTGGAGATCCTGTCACCTACAGGGCGCAGAAACAAGGGACTGAGAGCGGAAACTTCCTGGAGAAATAGGACACAGGGCCTTTCCCCTCTAGGGGGCACTGGCTCCAATCCAGCCCCAGGGCAGGAACTGGCTGGCTCAGGAGGGAGGGAAACAGGGAGGGTTTGGTCTGACCTAGGCTATCCATGGTGCTCTTAGTGACGGTGAAGCAAACTTCTGCCATGCTGGCCTTTGTGTTCAACTGCTCCTGCCCCTGGCAGTCGAAGGCCGAGGTGGGGATTGTGGGGGGCTGGAAGCTGATGGAGACCCCGACTCTGAGCACCGGCCGGGACCTGCCATGGAGGGAACAGAACCATCATCCAGCCGCTCCTAGCAATGGAGCCAGGCCCCCTTCCTGCCCAGAGCCTCCCACCAACCCCAGATCCAGTCACAGCACCCCAGGGAGATGGGTTATGAACACACAGCTCTGCCAGAGGAGATGGGGGAGGGCAGAGAAGGGAGCAGCAGAGCTGTCATTGTGCCTGTGACTCAGGCAGACCAGGTGTCAGCCCACGGCACGGCAGGAGGCCTCACCACACACTGACGGATGCACAGGTGGAAACCAGCCTGGCTCCCCCACGTATTAGCATTGCTAAAACAGATGTTAAGGTGGTAAGAATGTGCTTAGTGTTTAGACTTAATGAAATCCTCCTCAAAGGCTGCATGCGTTGCTCTCACTTATAACCTCTGTAGCCCCCGGTATAAAGTTATAGTGAGTCGTTGCCTTTTAAACCTCCGTAACTGTGTCACTCATCAGCAAGAAAAGGAGGCTTCTCTAATGCAAAAAATGCTGGCTTTCTACAGAAGGTGTTAGCTCCTGCTTGAGGAGAAGGCCTTTGAAATCAAAGGAGCCATTGTGACACATCGAAGAAGACAGACTTGGGTAACTGCATTTCTCTCTCCCTCTAGGAAGAAGAGACCTGCACATGAACTCGTCCCATGAGTCTGGGCTCTAGGGAGAAGGGGATAAAAATCCCTGACAAGGAGAAACTTAAGTTCTTTGTGCTGCCTGGAATCTAAAGGAGCAAGAATCACGAAGCAGAAGCAAAAGCCCCCCTGCTGCTTAGCCTGGATTAGCCCTAAAGGACACAGAGACTTTGCTTATTACAGAAGATTCTCTTATCTTTTGGAACCTGAGATTGTAGCTCAGTTGGGTGTCTACGTTACCTGCTTTAACCTTGTATATAACTCTCTTGTTTCTTTTTCTTAGTTAATATATATTTAGTTAGTTTATTACAGGATTGGTTTGAGATCTGAGACACAACTGACCTGGGATAAGTGACTGGTCCTTTGGGACTGAGAGGAACCTGAATATTGTTATGATTTTTGTTATAAGGGACCATCTATCGCAAAGATAGGCTTGCCTGGGTGGCAAGATGAACCGGAGTGCACAAGGGGGCTCTCTTGGGCTCCATGTTAAGGCTGTTATAGTGCCTGAGGAGTTTACACTTGTTACGTGGTTGGTGAAATCTAATGATAGAGCACACAGATAATGTGGGGTATGTGCCCTTGTCATTTTCCAGCATGGGGGAGCAGGCAGGCAGACAGACAGACAGACAGACACACACATACACACACACACACAACCATGTACTGGTGCTGTCTGTGATTGTCATGTGGAGCTGTGCAAAGACAGAGTAAATCAGACAAAAGAACACAAAACTGCCACAGCACACTGTTACTGAACAGTTGCTTACTTTCTCACTCTTACCAACTAATTAAGAAATATATCAATTGGAATATAAACATTGGACTTACATTTCAGTGTATAGTATATAGAGATGTATAAACAAGTCATTGTCTGAATGGAAGTTTAGTTTGTACTGACTTCACTAGTGCTTTTCATGTAGCCTGTTGCAAAACTGAGCAAATATCTGGATGAGCTGATGTACCCCCTAGGAGAGCTCTGTGAACCCCCAGGTGGTCTTGAGAACCACTAGAGTAACTCTCACCTCAGCAGCAGGACCTGCCCCTGTGCTCCCACCGCAATGTCTGGCAGTCCATCCCCCGTCAGGTCTGTCCCGCCACTGATGGCCTGGCCAAAGTAGTGCAGCCTGCTGGGAAACAGTGACCCCTCTATGCGCTGGGGTCAGAGAGAGCAGTAAGGGGTGGGAAAGGCGCTGCTGTACTGTATAATGGGCACTGGGGGCCACGAGGCCCCTACAAAGGCCCTTCAGGGCTGTGTGTTGACCCATTCCCACAGCAGCTGGGCTCACCTGTCTGTACTGGGAACTGATGCCTCTCTTTTCCCCATGGAAGATGTACAAGGCCCCATGATTGTCGTTCTCCATGGGGGCCCCAATGGCCACATCCGTCTGTCCATCTCCACTGATGTCCCCAATTGCGGACATGCTGGCGCCAAAGCGCCCAAACCTCTGTTCCGTCTGACCCTGCAGTTTCTTGGTACAAATCAGTGTCGGCCGCTGCAAGGCAGATCCAAAGAGACTCACTGGGAAAGTATCGGTGCCCCCTTCAGAGACCCTTCTCTGCTCCCTGCAGCACAGCACCCCCTAGCACCGCACTAGAGAATTGGGCTCAGTAATGACTGACAGGAGAGAGCATCCCCACCAAGCCCCCCACTCCAGTTCCAGCAGCACAGCGCCCCTTTGCGCGGGACTGGAGCATTGGGGACATCTCTCCCTAGCAAGCCACGTAATGGGATCCCGGCCCCAAATCTGTCCAGCTACACCACAAACCCCAGTTCTACCCTCTCCTACCTGCTGGTTAATCAGACAGATATGGACACGCCCTCCATTCTGAGGTGTATGGTATGTGGGGGCTCCGATCAGAACCAGGTCCGTGTTCCCATCTCTGTTGAGGTCCACAGTACACAATGTTCCCCCGAAATACGAGCCGACCTAGAGAGGTTCAGTTCTTTTTAGCTGCTGTGTTTGTATAAGTAACATTTATTCACTGAGTCTACTTGACTGAAATGGTCTTTCCGGTTCTGTTTCCCTGAACACACAGGCAGCTGTATGTGAGAGGTGCTTATTGCTAGCTGTGGTGCAGTTATGTAAGCTACCGTGTTTGCACAAGTTAAATGTTTGCTCTCTCTCTGTCTGGATCACTCATGAGTTTCATCTAACTGAACATATAAGCAATGAGACTGTCAGTTCTTTGGGGGCAGGAACCATCTTTGTAGTCTGTTTGTACAGTGCCTTGCACAGTGGGGTCCTGGTCCATAACTGTAGCTGGTCCATAGTGTTGTGAGGGACAACCGCAAAACAAATAAATAAATGATCGTCATCATGCTGACTGTTATCTGTGGTGCAGCTGTCTACATCAATAGCATTTATCCACTGCCTCAGTTTCTCTGACTGAAACATCCCTGCTGCTGCCGACAGGTTAGATCTGACCCCAGAATGTCACGTGTTGTGGAAATACTGCAAACTTCTTTGCCTCCCTCTCTCTCTCTCTGCCCTGTGTCTTCCCTTACCTGCTCTCCCGATACCTCGGCTTCCACCTGCCACCCTCTGTGCTTGGTGTCTTGTCTGAATAGGATGATTTTGCCAATGTGATTGTAGCGAGGGGCCCCGACCACATACATGCTCTGCCCCTGGGATATGATGAGCTCAGCTGAATAACCTGAAAGAGACAGAGACACGGACGGGTGAGGGGGGGCAGCAGGCATTTCCTAACACAGGATCTCACAGCCTTATAGCAGTATAAGGGTTTGATACTGAGTCCTGCTGAGCTTGCCTGATGGGAAGGTGTCAGGAACCCTGTTTGCACTCCCATATGTGATAAGGAGAGTGGCAAATGGAGTCAGCACTGGCTGACAGGGGAAAGTGCTCCTTACTGAGACTCCCACCGCACTCCCTGCAACACAACATCCCCTAGTGCCCCCCTGGGGTATTGGGACCAGCACAGATTGTGAGAGGAGACTGCCCCCTACTGAAACCAATGCCCCAGTCCACGAAGTGAAGCAACATCTAGTGCCCAACTGGAGGCATCCCAGTTTACGATGCCGTCTGCTGGGATCCAAGCCCCACATTTAAAGATATCACTTCCCCTCAAGATGCCAGGTTCATACTGAACCGAAGAGGCAAAGGATGCAAAGAGAAGATACTTTAATTGTTTCTATAACAATGCGAGCAGTCAGGGTAACAAGCAAGAGGGGACAGGAAATTCTCATGGATGAAACGTCTCAGATATCACTGCCATGACTGGAACCTGGTGGGAGGATTCTCATGGCTGGGATGTTTAAACCCCTGGTTCCCACCCAGAGTGGGTAAAACAGGTGAAGGGTGGCAGGTGACACAAAAGACCCCACAGTCTGTTGCAGAGATACAGATAACTCAGAACAACAGGACCCTGAAGGCATCCAGATCAATGTGGTGGAGGGGGTACTAGTGGGGAAGTCTGTGAGAGAATCCCTCCCCCCCAAATCAAGTGTAGATTCATAGACTCTAAGATCAGAAGGGACCAATATGATCATCTAGTCTGACCTCCTGCACAATGCAGGCCACAGAACCTCACCCACCCACTCCTGTAATAAACCTCTAACCTATGACTGAGTTATTAAAGTCCTCAAATCAGTGTTTAAAGACCTAAAGGTACAGAGAATCCACCAGCATGTGAGACATGCCCCATGCTACAGAGGGGGGCAAAAAACTCCCAGAGCCTTTGCCAACTTTCGCTGGGGGAAAATTCCTTCAAGACCTCAAATATGGTGATCAGTTAAACCCTGAGCATGTGGGCAAGACTCACCAGACAGATACCTAAGAAAGAATTTGCTGTAATAACTTAGAACCCACCCCATTAAACGTCCCATCACAGGCCATTGGCATATCTACCACAGTAGTCAAATATCAGTTAATTGCCAAACGACGCTGTCCCATCATACCATTCCTCCATAAATTTATCAAGCTCAGTTTTGAAGCCAGCTACATTTTTGTCCCCACTGCTCCCCTTGAAAAGCTATTCCAGAACGTCACTCCTCCGATGGTTAGAAACCTGCATCTAATTTCAAGTCAAAACTTCCTGCTGGCCAGTTTATATCCATTAGTTCTGGTGTTCACATTGGTGCTGAACTTAAATAACTCCTCTCTCTCCCTGGTATTTATCCCACTATTGTATTTATAGAGAGGAATCATATCTCCTCTCAGCCTTCTTTTGGTTAGGCTAAACAATCCAAGCACTTTGAGTCTCCTCTCATAAGGCAGGTTTTCCATTCCTCGGATCACCCTGGTAGCCCTTCTCTGCACCTATTCCCATTTGAATTCATCTTTCTTAAACGTGGGGGACTGGAACTGCACACAGTATTCCATATGAGGTCTCACCAGCGCCTTGTATAACGATACTAACTCCTCCCTATCTCAGCTGGAAATACCTCATCTGATGCATCCAAGGACCACATTAGCTTTTTTTATGGCCACATCACATTGGCAGCTCATAGTCATCCTGTGATCAACAAATATGCCCAAGTCCTTCTCCTCCTCTGTCATTTCAAACTGATGCATTCCTATCTCGTAGCAAAAATTCTTCTTATTAGTCCCTAAATGCATGACCTTGCACTTTCCACGATTAAATTTCATCCTATTTCTATTACTCCAGTTTACAAGGTCATCCAGATCTTCCTGTATGATATCCTGATCCTTCTCTGTATTGGCAATACCTCCCAACTTTGTGTCATCCACAAACTTTATTAGCACATTCCCACTTTTTGTGCCAATGTCAATAAAAAAAGGTTAAATGAGATCAGTCCCAAGACCGATCCCTGAGGAACTCCACTAGTAACCTACCTCCAGCCTGACAGCTCACCTTTCAGTATGACCTGTTTTAGTCTCCCCTTTAACCGGTTCCTTATCCACCTTTCAATTTTTATATTAATCCACATCTTTTCCAATTTAACTAATAATTCCCCACATGGAATCATATCAAATGCCTTACTGAAATCTAGGTAAATTAGATCCACTGCATTCCCTTTGTCTAAAAATCTGTTATCTTCTCGAAAAAGGAGATCAGGTTGGTCTGGTACGGTCTATATTTTGTAAAGCCAGGTTGTATTTTATCCCAATTACCGTTAACCTCGATGTCCTTAACTACTTTCTCTTTCAATATGTTTTCCAAGACCTTGCATACTACTGAGGGCAAACTAACAGGCCTGTAGTTACCCAGATCACTTTTTTTCTCTTTCTTAAAAATAGGAACTATGTTAGCAATTCTCCAGTCATACGGTACAGCCCCTGAGTTTACAGATTCATTAAAAATTCTTGCTAATGGACTTGCAATTTCAGGTGCTAGTTCCTTTAATATTCTTGGATGGAGATTATCCGGCCCCCCTGATTTAGTCCCATTAAGCTATTTGAGTTTGGCTTCTACCTCGGATGTGGTTATTTCTATCTCCATGTCCTCATTGCCATTAGTCACTCTTCCACTATCCCCAAGATCATCATTAGCCTCATTAAAAATGGAGGCAAAGTATTTGTTTAGATATTCGGCCATGCCTAGATTATCCTTAACCTCCACCCCATCCTCAATGCTTAGTGGTCCCACCTCTTCTTTCTTTGTTTTCTTCCTATGTATATGGCTATCGACCCTTTTACTATTGGTTTTCATTCCTTTTGCAAGGTCCAACTCTACTTGGCTTTTGGCCTTTCTCACATTATCTCTTGAAGTGATTCCAAGCCTCCTCCACATTTAGATCCATGAGTTCTTCAGTCCAGTCCACTTCCCCAACTAATTCCTGTAATTTTTTTAAGTTAGGCTTTTTGAAGTCAAAAACCCTAGTGACAGATCACAGCTTCCAAGGCCAGAAGGGACCATTGTCATCAATGTGTCTGACCTCCTGTACAAGACAGGCCAGAGAATTTTTCAAAAAAAAAAAAAATTCCTAGAGCAGATTTTTCAGAAAAACATCCAATCGTCATTTAAAAATGGTCAGCAATGGAGAACACACCACGACCCTTGGTAAACCGTTCCCATGATTATTACCTTCACCTTTAAAAACTGACACCTTATTTTCAGTCTGAATGTGTCTAGCTTCAACTACCAGCCATTGCATCATGTTAGACCTTTCTCTGATAGATTGAAGGGCCCACTATTAACATTCTAATGCTGCTCATCTTTAACCAAGAAAACGCATAAAAGATTTTATAAACTGATATGTTTCACCTGTCAGTGGGATGCATCTGCCTCTGGGAGGGAACATGGAAACTGTTTATGCAGCAGGGATCCCACCCTTGGAGCTGAGATGCACCCACCTCTGGGGTGGGGCACGGGGGCTGTTTCTACAGGGATTCTGTTTCCAGCACTGAGATGCAGACATGGTTGGGGTGGGACACAGCAGCTCACAAGCTATCTGATAGGAACACTGCACTACAGCTGTTCTCAAAGATTTATCCCAGGTTATTCTTACCAAGGTAAGCGTCTTTCATGTCCCCGGAGGATCTGGATACATTGATGAAACTCGGCTCCCCACTGCTCCCGTACAGGAATATCCCACCGGACCAGTCATAGGCTCCTACTGCTCCCAGGACAGACCCGTCCTAAACCCACACACACAGGAAAGGTGATGGATTTGCGCAAAACAAGACAGCAGAGCAAAATATAGCAAGGGAGAAATGATTCATGGACTGAGTCACATGCTGCATCACAGCACCCCGTAGTGCTGCATTGGGAAATTGGGGCCAGTCCTGACCGTGAAGGGAAAGCGCCCCCTACACATCCCCCACCCTTCTCCACTGCACCTCTCTGCACTGGGACATTTGGGCCTGAACTGACTGCAAAGGGAGAGCACCCTCTATGAGCCCTCATCCTGCTCCCTCCAGCACAGCACCCCACAGCACAACACTGGGGCATTAGGGCCAGCCCTGATTGCAAAATTAAAGCACCTCCTACACTGCTCTGGACGACTAAGGGGTGGTCTCCCCTTCCAGGCATAAAGCCAGTCAGATTCTGTCAAGAAGGATCCATCAAAAATGGCAGTGTGGAACACGGACAGGGGCCAGGCGTCACTCACAGGGGACAGCAGGGAGCTGAATCCTTCCTGAGACATCTCCAGCTGGAAGGAGCTGCCGCTCTGGGACTGGGTGCCTGGGAGGAAAGACAGATCATCTCTAGAGAGGCCTCGTGTCCCATCCCCCACACCCTGGAGCCAAACCAGCTCTCCCTAAGGGGAAAGGCCCCATGTCTCACTCCCTGGCCCCCTGAGCCAGCCAGTCCCCTGCCCTGGGGCTGAATCAGAGCCATAGCCCCTAGAGGTGAAAGGCCTCATGTCCCCTTCCCCGCTGAGCCAGCCAGACCCACAGATCAATGCACATGAGTTAATTTGACCTCCCCAAGAGATACATTGAAAGAGCAGCCAGAGTTGTTAGCAGGATCCTGAGTGTTTAGCATTTCACCCTGGAGCTCAGATACTCTGGTGATGGTCACAGAATGTATTCCTTAGACAGATAGCTGTTGGGTCCCTTTGCGATACAGAATCCCAGCAGCTCCCCAGCCCATCTCAAGCCCAGGAACCAGTTTACATAGCCCCAGGGTAAATGAAGGGCATCTCCCTGGTCCAGTACCTTCAATGGCAAAGATCTTGTCCTGCAGCTGGTTCTGGATGCCCTGGAGGGCATCAAAGTCATTCACCTTGAAGATGTGCTCGTTGGCGGGATTAGAGGCAATATCATAGAGCTCCTGCTGGGTGTTATGATAGGAGAAAGCGCTGCCAACCTTCACGAGGTAAAGATGCAAATGAGACCAGGGAATGTAACATAAGAACACAAGAACAGCCATACTGGGTCAGATCAATGGTCCATCTAGCCCAGTATCCTGTCTTCCAACAGTGGCCAATGCCATGTGCTTCAGAGGGAATCAAAATCGATACATCCCATCATCCTGTCCCAGTATCTGGCAGTCAGAGACTTAGGGACACCCAGAGAATGGGGCTGCATCCCTGATCATTTTGGCTAATAGCCATTGATGTACCCATCCTTCATGAACTTATCTTGTTCTTTTTTAAACCCAGTTATACTTTTAACCTTCACAACATCCCCTGGCAATGAGTTCCACAGTCTGACTGTGCATTGTGTGAAGGAATACTTCCTTTTGTTCATTTTAAATCAGCTGCCTATTAATTTCATTAGGTGACCCCTGGTTCTTGTGTTATGAGAAGGAGTAAATAACACTTCCTTATTCACTTTCTCCTCACCCGTCATGATTTTATAGACCTCTGTCTTAGCCCCTCTTAGTCGTCTCTTTTCCAAGCTGAAAAATCCCAGTCTTTTTAATCTCTCCTCAGATGGACGCTGTTCCATACCCCTAATCATTTTTGTTGCCCTTCTCTGTACCTTTTCCATTTTTTGAGATGAAGTGACCAGAACTGCACACAGTATTCAAGGTGTGGGTGTACCATGGATTTACATAGTGCCATTATAATCCCTTTCCTAGTACTTCCTAACATTCTCTTAGCTTTTTTTGACTGCTGCTTCATGTTGAGTGGATGTTTTCAGAGAAATGTGATGCTGGCAGGCCAGGTGCCAGCTCTTGCCAAGTCTGCAGATATTAGCTAAGAACTGACAAACTCATAGCTAGAGACCAGACCAGTTCACTTATGGATTCATAGACTCTAAGGTCAGAAGGGACCAATATGATCATCTAGTCTGACCTCCTGCACAGTGCAGGCCACAGAATTTCACCTATTCACTCCCATAATAGACCCCTGACTTATGACTGAGTTATTAAAGTCCTCAAATCATGGCTTAAAGACTTTAAGGTACACAGAGTCCGCCAGCAAGTGAGCCATGCCTCATGCTACAGAGGAAGGCAAAAACCCCCCAGAGCCTTTGCCAATCTGCCCTGGGGAAAATTCCTTCCTGAAGAATGTGTTTGGGTTGCTCAAAATAGGTATTAGTCTTGTACAAATTTATTTAGTGTTTAGACACTATAGAATGTTTGTAAGTTGCTGCCTGAATTAATCTTATTTGTTATGTCTGTGTTCCATGCTATAAGGAAATAGGTAAGTTTTGCTTTATAACTTTGAAAATGTTTGCTCTAAACTTGTGAGCTCAGATGAGAAAGTGTTTCCCCTGCCTATCCAGAAGAACTATCAAAATCAAATGGGCCATCACAACACAGAGGCCCTATCGCACCCTGGAAGAGCAACAAGGAAGCTCATCTAATGGACTTGGAGGCTGAATGAAGGAAATAAAACAAAGAGAAGAAAATTTTCCATCTCTT
>NW_027131318.1:0-2335 GCF_026122565.2 Emydura macquarii macquarii | reverse complement strand
TTCTTTCTGCATATCAGGATGGTTTGCTCCTGTGCCCTCAATAAGGCTTTCTCTGTTCCGTGGGGGGCATTAGGGCTCTCTCTGTGCGTCTCTGGTGTCACTCTGAGCGTGTGTGTTTGTGAGCTTTCTCGTTCGGTTGGAGCCATTTGAAAGGTTGGAAGGTTAGCGGAAAGAAGATCTTCTAGCATCAGGTGGACTTTTTCCCCTCGTAGGGCCCTTTGAAAAAAAGCCCCAGGGAGGGCTGCTTTGAGGCCAGTTGAATCGGGGAGGCAACGGGCAGAAGACAAAGCAAATGAAGCCGCCTCCGAGGGGTGGTGCCCCTTGGAAGAATGCTGGTGCTGGTGCCGCTCCTTGGTGTGTGAGCTGTCGGCCGGAGCGTGTTCCTGGGGGGCTGTCCGTGGGTAGTGTGAGGACGGGGCTCCAGGGGTTACCTAGCCTCGCCCTGCAGCGGTGGACTCTTAAGCCTCTTCCCTCAGTTGGGGTGCCAACAATTAAGCCTTCCTCTGTGTCTTGGGCTGGAGAGCACGAGCGGCTGAAGCATCCATTTGGTCAGAGATGGCGAGAGGCAGGAATTCGGGCCACCAGGTCAACCCACAGGGGACAATGGGGCTCAAGCGGCAGCCCTGCAGTTTGCTTGCTGGACTGCCAGCTGAAGCCTCTTCTCCTGGGAGCGGGTGAGGCAGCCAGCCAGGCTAGCCCGGCAAGCAAACCGCAGGGCTGCCGCTTGAGCCAGCAGGTCCAGCCGGGAGCCTGGAGAGGGGAGGAAAGGAGGTGAGCGTAACCTCCTCCCATCAGGATCCTTCTCTCTGCCCAGCGCCAATGCTGGCTGGATCCTCCTCCCCTCGAGACTCTTGCCCTCCTTCCGCCAGCCGATCTGTCCAATTCTTGCTTTTTTCCATTTTGGCCTCCCCGCCCATAGCAGTCTGACCAAAGAGCAGAAGCCAACTTGCCCAGCCTGCCGACCGGCCCACATGCGGTTTGGAGCCACAACCTCGGTGTTATAAAACCCATATTCCAGCCAGCTGAGCTGGAAGGCCCCAGGGGTCACAGCCTCAAGTGGCCCTTTGAGAAAGGAAGCGCTGGCCATCGCAGCGAGTGTGTGGCCTCCAGGATGACCTGGGTGTGTGAGGGGCGCCCCGCTTGCGAGTGGGGAATTAGCTCAAGTTGCAGAGCGTTCGCTTCGCATGCGCGAGGCGGCGGGATGAATGACTGCATTCTCCCAGACAGTGCTAGAGGAAGACCCTCCTCTTGCCTTTCGAAGGCGTTGTCAGCCAAGGGGCTGAGCGCTTCCAGTGGCCTCCCTCTGCCTCTGGAAGAGCCAGACCCTGCGTGCTGGGAGAGTGGCTCATCCTCCCCCTTTGGATGGCCGGAAGACTGGGGGTAGACAGCGGCACTGGGCTCCAAAGGAAGATGGCACACTTTGTGGGCATACCTTCCAGAGAGAGAAAGAGCGGGAAATCAATGCCCATGTCACCCAGGATGCTTTCAGGATGCCGAGGGCCCTGCCCCTTCTTCGCAGACTTGGTGGCAGAGCGCTGTCCCTCTCCCCCTGCTACTCTTCACAAAGCTGATCGGCGAGGATAAAGTGCCACTCAAATGCAGAAGTATTCGTATCCTTGGAATGTGCTGCGTGAGTGAGCAGACGGGCTGAGGAGTGTGATGCCAGCAATGCCGAGGCCACGAATCCCACGCAGTCTCCTGCGCTCAGCCAGCCTTCTGCCCCTGAGCGGAGCGCACAGAGAGCTTAGAATGAGTCAAAGCAGGCAAGGGCTGCATTGGCGTGGGGCAGTGAGCCTGTTGGGGTCCCTCCAGGTTGAGGGAGGGATGTTTCGCTCTGTGCTGGCTCAGGGGCCAGGGAACCTGCATCTGACCTGCTAAAGATCCCCGGCTGGGTTCGCCACTGCCTCTGCTTGGGTTAGAGCTAAGTGATGGTCTCTTCTTTAGTGTGGCGCTTGTCCCAGAGCTAAGGCTGACCCCGAGGCACAGCACAGGGAGGGAGCGTCGGTGTTTGTGACGAGGAGCGCAGTCAGGGTATCCCCCCAAGTCAGGGTATCCCCCCAAACGGGCCTGTGTTCCGCTTAAGTCCCCAGAGCCCTTCCTTTGCCTGACTGCAGCATGAAGGCTGCTGCCGTGGTGGGGAATTAGCTCAAGCGGTAGAGAGCTCGCTTTGCATGCGAGACACAGCTGGCTCGATGACTGCATTCTCCAGCCATTCAACAGTGAAGCAGACTGGGAGCTGATCTTGTCTGTGAAGACAGAGGCAAAAAAGGCATTGAGTACCTCAGCTTTCTCCACATCCTCTGTCACTAGGTTGCCTCCCTCATTCTCTAAGGGC
>NW_027131317.1:0-2310 GCF_026122565.2 Emydura macquarii macquarii | reverse complement strand
CTAGGTCCTGTGAACTGGAAATTTTCCCTAGTTGAGTAAAGAAAGCCTCATCTATCTCATCCTCCTGGTCTGGTGGTCTATAACAGACACCCACCACGACATCACCTTTATTGTTCTTGCTTCTAAGCTTAACCCCGACACACTCAACTGACTTATCTCCAGTTTCATACTGGAGCTCAGAGCAATCATAGTGCTCTCTTACATACAGTGCAATTCCTCCACCCTTTCGCCCCTGCCTGTCCTTCCTGAACAGTTTATACCCATTCATGCCTCTATTTTGTGACGTTCTTGGGCCTGCTGGGGGATTCCAAGCTGGAAAGTGCTGGTACTGGAGGGACACTGCCCAGAGGCTCTGGCTGATGTGATGGAGTGGGAAGGTCCCAGATCAGATAGGGGCCTCATGGAGAGTTCCATTAGATGCCTGTGAGTGTGAACTCCTGAGACTGGCTAGTACGAGGGGGGAAAGGAGTGGCAGATCTCACTCCCCAAGGCAGTACAGGCAGCTCTCGTGAGGGTCACTCACCAGGAAGACTTGAGAACAGCAGACAGGGCTTTGAAGCCCAGGTCTCTGGCGTAGTATGTGCCTCAAATGGCAGAGGAAATCCCCGATGCTCATTAATGACGACCTGAAGGTACTAGGTATGCCTAGTTTGGAAAAGAGGAGATTAAGGGGGGATATGATACCCGTCTTCAAATACTTGAAAGGCTGCCATAAAAAAGATGGAGAAAAATTGTTCTCTCTTGCCACAGAGGGCAGGACAAGAGGCAACGGGTTCAAAGTACAGCACAGCAAATTTAGATTAAATCCTGAAAGTGACATGGGGACACTAAGCTTCACAAAGAGAGATTTCACTAACAGAAGAAGGTAAGTCAAAAGGGCCTTAAAGCAGAAGGGAGGGAAGGAAGTGAAATCCTTAGCGATGGCTTGGATGCTGCTAAAAGAAACGGTACTAGAGTCTTAGAAGGCGTGTGTACCACGGAACGGAAAGGGAGGAAACCATTCTGACTGACTGGCAAGATTCAAGAGGTGATTTAAGCCAAACAGAAATCATTCAAAACCTGGAAATCTGACCCTGTGAAGCCAATAAACAGAAGCCTAAATTACAGCAGGTGGTGTGTAATAAGGACATAAGGAGACTAAGATGGATTTTGAAGAGCAAACAGCTAAAGGTATAAAAATAAACAAGAAATTCAAGATTGTCAAAAGCAGGACTCCTACAAAAGAATGGGAGGGTCTCCGAGACATCAAGGGTTAAAAGTACAATTAAGGAAGAGAAGGCTGTTTCTGAGAAGCTAAGTTATTTGCATCAGTTTTCACCACAGAGGATGTTAGCAAGATACTTTCCTTTTTTTCTCATAATAAGCATGAAGCAATATCAGAGACTGAAGTGAAGTATTAGTGCTGTAATAAACTGGTAATTTTGAGAAGCCCTAAGGAGCCTGGCAGAGCTACTAGCAAAAATACATAATCTCACTAAAACAACTACTTGACCAGAGGATTGGTGGGCAACTGTGAATATTTAAAAAAAGGATCTAGGGTTGTTATTGTGTTAAACATATAAACATTGTAAAAACTCCAGAATCATGTAACTTGCACATAAGAATATTAAAAGAATTAGCCAAACAGCTCTCTAAGCCATTTATTAATTTTTAATAAATCTTGGATCAGTGAGGGATGTTACAGAGGACTGGAAGAAAGCTAACCTTTGTGCCAGTATTTTAAAAGGGTAAACAGTACGACTAAGGCCAATTAACCTGACATTGATCCTGGGCAATAACATGAAACAGCTAATGTGGAATGCAATCAGTAAAAAATTAATGGATGGTAGCACAATTAATGCTAGCCAACATAGTTTCATGGAAAATAGATCTTACCAAACAAACTTGGGATTTGTTTTTGGTTGCTTTCTGTTTTTTAAATGTGAGTATAGGTTTGGTTGATAAAAGTAACTGTTGACATGATAGACTTCTGTAAAGTGTTTGACTTAATCCCACACACCATTCTGGTTAAATAATTAGAACTTGTTCTCTCTGTAATCAGTGTAGCTTGTTTTTAAATCATTGAATATGTGCTAACTGAGGGATCTCAAAAAATCAATATAAAAGAGTGATCATCCTCCAGTGGGGCTCTTCCTAGTGCAATCCCTAGGGATCTGTTATTGGCCCAGGCCTATTCAAATCTTTATCAGTGATCAGGATCGAAATATAAAATCATTGCTTGTAACATTGGCAGAAATCCGTGCCGTTTAATCCAGCCCTGTAGAAGGTCATATATCCAGCAATGACGAACATAGGTCACCCACAACAACT
>NW_027131316.1:0-2321 GCF_026122565.2 Emydura macquarii macquarii | reverse complement strand
GAGGTGTCGTTAGTTCTGACATTTCAAACTTGGCTGGCTGAAAGCTCCCTGTTCAAAAGTTGATGTTTAATGGAAAATGCCATTGTGACCAAAACAAAAGATTTTAGTCTGGCTGACACGTTTCCTTTTTTGTTGTGGGGAGGGGACTCAAAAGGGAAATACTGATTTTTTGGGGGTGAGAGGGAGGATTTCATTCAGTTTTGGAGGGGAAATAAACACTCAACATTTCCCCCCTCCCATTAGTGGAAGGACTTTCACTTTTCTGCTTCCTTCAAAGGACATCAAACTTTTATTTCTTTTCATATTTTTCATGAGCTAGGCTTACAGTGTATCAGCTCTACTCCTAGATAGTGCTTAAGTTTTCTCCTACAGGCATGTAAGCGTCTTCAAGCTCAATGTACTAGTGAGGGCTTTTCTCAGGGGTCAGTACTCAAACAGCAGGGCGCGGCGCTGTAGGTCTGTACTGCGGGGCGCTGGCAGTGCTAGGAGGCCAGAGAGGAGAGAATGCACTTGAAGTGTTGCTCTCTTACTAAAGATCTGCTCTAACTCACTCACAAGTTCTGGGCCCAATGCAGGAATCGCTGGCTGGAATTGTTGGATTGGTGCAGTAAAATATAATTCCTTGGGGTTTGACCATGTCAGTTTATAAAAGCTGAACGGAGACAGGCCCAGCCTGTGCCCTGATAGGAGACCTCAAGGGAAACTCAGTGTTGAAACAAATAATGGGGTGACAGAGAAGAAGGGATATCACTGCCTAAGGCAGAACTGAACCCAGAGACCCAACCCGGCAGCTGGGGGCGCTGTACCACTGCTAGTGTCAGGATTAGCTGAGAGTTAAAAGCAAGATCCCATTATGGTCATTACAAATCCCATGGCTCGTCTTTAATGGTGGAGGTCTGAGTCTGTTCAAATTACAGTTCAGAGGGGCTACAGATTGCCTCGCTCAAATGCCCCCTGCAATTCCAATAGGCGAGGGGATTCTGCTTCAACCATTCCCCTAAGACATCTTCTCCAGTCTTGTGTGCTGCTGAACAGCTGTTGAGTTTCACCCCAGAGGTCTCTGCATTTCAGTAGTGGGAGAAATGATTTCCATAAGGACTACGTTGTAATAATACGCAGTTGTATTATTATTATTACACTGTTATTAACATTTCCTGTACCCCAGCAATGGGAATTACTCTGTCCACTAGATGTCACTGATGCTTCTCTGTGCAAACAGCTGAGGATTATTTATTATACTTAGATTCTAAACTCCTCTGGGCAGAAACTTTATTTATTTATTTATTTATTTTCTACAGCATCTGGCATGGTCGGGCCACTAGGTACTACTGCAATACAAATCAATTATTAGTGTTACAGTGTCGGTGAGAGGCTCCAGTCATGGATTGGAGCTCCAGTGTGCAAGGTGCTGCACATACACATAGTTAGACAATCCCCAAAGAGCTCCCAGTCGAAACAGGTGGAGGTAAAGAGGAGAAGGATGCCACGGAAAGAGTAAAATAACCATGATATTGGTACTGTGACAGGAACCCCCAGCATAGATCTTGCACCCAGCAACTGGGATTGATGAAATGAAAGAAGATAGAGGTTCTTGGGATGTACAGCCCATCACTGATGTGTCTAAAACAATGAAAGGCACCCCAGCAATTTAAAAATCACCCTGCGGACTGAACATTGTTTTCTCACTGTAGTTACGAGTAGAGTTGACTGAAAATTTTGTGGCCACTTTACTTGACAAAAAAAAAGAAGAAGCCTATCTTCCAGAATGAAAATCACCACAGAAAATGTTTCACTTGAAAATTTTCAGTTTTTGGTTGAAATAATAATAAAATATCCCTGGAGACTGAACACTTTCTCCCACATTTAGCCTCCTTTTTGCTGCCCGTGTTGCCGACTTTCACATTTTTATCACAAGGCTCATGATTTTTGGTGTTTTTCCTTGAAGCCCCAGCTCGTGGAGTCAGGTGATCAAGTGAGAAGCTTGGTTTGTTTAAAAAAAAAGGGGGCAGGGGAGGGGGTTGAGGAGAAAAGCTTGAAATGTGACTTTAATTCGACTTAGAACCTCAGAAACCAGAAAGTGAATAATAAAAAAACCCAAAAACAAACACCCCACAACAACAACCCAAACACCAATGTACACCAATGTATTTTTTTCCTAAAATCTCATGATTTTTGAGGCCCTGACTCATGGTTTTTTGAACAACTTGGGGGATGGCAATGCTGGGAGGATGTAAATAAAGGGAGTTGGGACCTTAGTGCGAATGAGAATCTGTCCATTGTATTTCAATGTGACAGTGTCCCTTTAACTCGGTGACCAGGTT
>NW_027131315.1:0-2311 GCF_026122565.2 Emydura macquarii macquarii | reverse complement strand
TCGTTGTTTGTGCCATATTGGCTTTGAAAACAAAAGCTCAAAGTGTAGAAGCATCTACATTGTATTCGGCAAAGAGGGTTCCGCGGAACTCTAAAGACTAAAGTGCAGCGGAACCCTCGTTGTTTTTGCCATATTGGCTTTGATAACAAAAGCTCAAAGTGTAGAAGCATCTACATTGTTTTCGGCAACGAGGGTTCCGCGGCACTCTAAAGACTAAAGTCCTTAGAGTGCCGTGGAACCCTCGTTGTTTTTGCCATATTGGCTTTGATAACAAAAGCTCAAAGTGTAGAAGCATCTACATTGTTTTTGGCAACGAGGGTTCCGCGGCACTCTAAAGACTAAAGTGCCGCGGAACCCTCGTTGTTTTTGCCATATTGGCTTTGATAAAAATAGCTCAAAGTGTAGAAGCATCTACATTATTCTCGGCAACGAGGTGCCGCGGAACCCTCGTTGTTTTTGCCATATTGCGGCACTCTAAAGACTAAAGTCTTTAGAGTGCCGCGGAACATCGTTGTTTTTGCCATATTGGCTTTGATAAAAAAAGCTCAAAGTGTAGAAGCATCTACATTGTTTTTGGCAACGAGGGTTAGGCGGTACTCTAAAGACTAAAGTGCCGCGGAACCCTCGTTGTGTTTGCCATATTGGCTTTGATAACAAAAGCTCAAAGTGTAGAAGCATCTACATTGTTCTCGGCAACGAGGGTTCTGCGGCACTCTAAAGACTAAAGTGCCGCGGAACCCTCGATGTTTTTGCCATATTGGCTTTGATAACAAAAGCTCAAAGTGTAGAAGCATCTATATTGTTCTCGGCAACGTGGGTTCCGCGGCACTCTAAAGACTAAAGTGTCGCGGAACCCTCGTTGTTTTTGCCATATTGGCTTTGATAACAAAAGCTCAAAGTGTAGAAGCATCTACATTGTTTTCGGCAACGAGGGTTCCGCGGCACTCTAAAGACTAAAGTGTTTAGAGTGCCGCGGAACCCTCGTTGTTTTTGCCATATTGGCTTTGATAAAAAAAGCTCAAAGTGTAGAAGCATCTACATTGTTTTCGGCAATGAGGGTTCCGCGGCACTCTAAAGACTAAAGTGCCGCAGAACCCTCATTGTTTTTGCCATATTGACTTTGATAACAAAAGCTCAAAGTGTAGAAGCATCTACATTGTTTTCGGCAACGAGGGTTCCACGGCACTCTAAAGACTAAAGTCTTTAGAGTGCCACGGAACCCTCGTTGTTTTTCCAAATTGGCTTTGATGCCATATTGGCTTTGATAACAAAAGCTCAAAGTGTAGAAGCATCTACATTGTTTTCGGCAACGAGGGTTCCCCGGCACTCTAAAGACTAAAGTCGTTAGAGTGCCGCGGAACCCTCATTGTTTTTGCCATATTGGCTTTGATAACAAAAGCTCAAAGTGTAGAAGCATCTACATTGTTTTCGGCAACGAGGGTTCCGCGGCACTGTAAATACTAAAGTCTTTAGAGTGCCGTGGAACCCTCGTTGTTTGTGCCATATTGGCTTTGAAAACAAAAGCTCAAAGTGTAGAAGCATCTACATTGTATTCGGCAACGAGGGTTCCGCGGAACTCTAAAGACTAAAGTCTTTAGAGTGCCGTGGAACCCTCGTTGTTTTTGCCATATTGGCTTTGATAACAAAAGCTCAAAGTGTAGAAGCATCTACATTGTTTTCGGCAACGAGGGTTCCGCGGCACTCTAAAGACTAAAGTGCCGCGGAACCCTCGTTGTTTTTGCCATATTGGCTTTGATAACAAAAGCTCAAAGTGTAGAAGCATCTACATTGTTTTCGGCAACGAGGGTTCCGCGGCACTCTAAAGACTAAAGTCTTTAGAGTGCCGCGAACCCTCGTTGTTTTTGCCATATTGGCTTTGATAACAAAAGCTCAAAGTGTAGAAGCATCTACATTGTTTTCGGCAACGAGGGTTCCGCGGCACTCTAAAGACTAAAGTCCTTAGAGTGCCGTGGAACCCTCGTTGTTTTTGCCATATTGGCTTTGATAACAAAAGCTCAAAGTGTAGAAGCATCTACATTGTTTTTGGCAACGAGGGTTCCGCGGCACTCTAAAGACTAAAGTGCCGCGGAACCCTCGTTGTTTTTGCCATATTGGCTTTGATAAAAATAGCTCAAAGTGTAGAAGCATCTACATTATTCTCGGCAACGAGGGTTCCGCGGCACTCTAAAGACTAAAGTGTTTAGAGTGCCGCGGAACATCGTTGTTTTTGCCATATTGGCTTTGATAAAAAAAGCTCAAAGTGTAGAAGCATCTACATTGTTTTTGGCAACGAGGGTTAGGCGGTACTCTA
>NW_027131314.1:0-2262 GCF_026122565.2 Emydura macquarii macquarii | reverse complement strand
AGAAAAACAAAACAAGGAAACGAGACAGGTTTAAGGAGAGCAATACCATCAGAGAGGTCCTTGGGCTGTCTCGGCTTAGTGCTGGCTCCACAAAGTGACAGTGTTACAGGCAAAAAAGCCTCTGGACAAAGACAGAGGCTCCGGAGAGCTGAAATGAAGAACCGGAGCAGGCACTCATCCAGTGGGGCCAGTCAGTGTCGGGCTTCTCCGCCATCTGCCCTCTGCAGGGGCCGCTTCTGTTGAAGAGCACTGGCCTTGAGGCCTCCTGACTGCCTTAAAAAAGTATGGGAGGAAGGGGAGGGTAGGGGGTGAATTTCTGGGACTGCTGCCTGACTTACAAAAGGGGCAGCCACCCCTTGCTCTGCCTCACCTCCCAGAGCTGCCCAAGGGTCAAGCATGTCCCAGCCCAGTGCTCTGAAGGCTACGAATTAGGGTGGGACATTGAAAACCCCCTGGCTCAGCTAGTGGGCTGGGGACACACTGAAGCCCCATGTTTGCCATCAGCCCCATTTCCTGGATGGGAGAACTGAGGCACAGTGAGACTGAGTGACTTGCCTGAAGTCACCCAGAAAGTATGGTGAAGCTAAAGAAAGATCAAGTTTCTTAGGTGGGGCTGTGGCACCTGCATGTAATGGAGCTTTTATCAGCTCTGCACTCACAGATGGTCACATTTTCCCAGGGAAGTTGAGATAAATGTGTCTGCAGCTTCCTTTAGGAGGCAGCTTTGGTGTTTGGGAAGGTAAAGCCCCCAGGGAGCGGACACTGAGGCGTTTACACAGACCGGGCAGCCAGGTGCAATACCGGATACCCGTGCCCAGTGCGGCAGCTCGGAGGCGGGAAGCTCCCTGGCGCTCCGAGCTAGACAGCCGGCCGGCCGGGAAGACTTATTAGCATACCCATGATGCACTGCGCAGATGGACGCGCAGCCCCGTCCGCTGGGCTGGGTTTGCTCCGGGTCCCGTGTCCCGCTGCTCGGAATCGCGGTTCTGTCGGGCCGGTGCAATGCTCAGAGGGAGCGGGGGGTTCGATCGCCCACCCGCCGGCAGGGTCACCGTGCGTTACTGAGGGGAGGCTCCTGTCCGGGTTGCACCTCCGCCCGTTTTTGAGTTGAAGGCTGGGGTGGGACTCCTTGATGTTGTTACGAACGAACGAACGAACGAACGAACGAACGAACGAACGAACGAACGAACGAACGAACGAACGAACGAACGAACGAACGAACGAACGAACGAACGAACGGTTGTTTGCGGGTGACTGAGTGGGGGTGTTAAAAAGCGGGAAACTACGTGGAGTTATTCCCGTCCGTTTTCACCTCCTGGGGCGGACACGAGCTGTCAGGTTCGGTTTTAAGCGCTCCGGAGCTCGTGGTCCCGCTGCCCGCAGGGGGCGACAGCTATCAGCGGCTGCGGGGAGGCCCCGCTGCTGTCAACCAGGGCAGGTGGAGGGGTCCTCTTGGATCCGAGCCACTGCAAGCGGCAGGGACTCTGCGTTTCGGGGCCACGGTGGCAGGGACTCCCCGGCTCACTGCCACTGGTGCGGGGAACTCAGAGCTCCTAGCTGCTGGGCGGGGAGCCCGGTGCTCCGAGCTGGGACCGTGCAGCTGTCTGCCAGCGCAGGCGGCGGAGGGAATCTGGAGCTCCTAGCCTCCATGGGCGGCCGAGGGAGCTCGGATTTCACCACAGTGTGTGTGGGGGGAGGGGGATCCCAGAGCTGTATTGAAAAGGGGACTTCGTGACTATCACGTACCTTTCATATTTTTAAAAAGCATTTGCTGTAATAACAACCAATGTTATTTGTAGAGTGTGTGCTGTGCTTGTGGTACAACCATTTTATTTTTAAAAATGTTTTAAGGTTTTAGCATATTTTTATTTAAAAACTGCTGTAAGAACAATCAAACAGTTAAAAGCTATGGCTGTTTACTATGACTGTGGTACAACCGTTTTTATCGTAAAAATTTTAAGCATTAAAAAAAAAAGAAATCCCAATCCATTCACTGATATTTGCAAGCCACCTACCTGTCTGTGGCTTTTCCTGAAAATAACCAGGAGGGAGTCTGACCCTTCCCTGTGAGTGCTGCGTCTGCGTATTCCAACTCCCCGCAGCGCCACGCAACTCCCCCTCCAGGGTTGTGAATTTCGTCGTTTTCTAACTAGATCCAATTGTTTTAAAAAAGTTCTAATTGGAAAATAATTCCATGTAGATATTGGCTGGAGAGTTACATAGAAATGGAGCCATTAATGCACACTTCAAACTAAATGCACT
>NW_027131313.1:0-22522 GCF_026122565.2 Emydura macquarii macquarii | reverse complement strand
ATTGTCTTGGCTTAGAAAGTGAAGTTCAGGAAGTGGAACATGTGGGGATGTCAACACTATTTTTCAATATGCCATACACATATAACCTATTATTTAAATCAGATGACTGGAGGATAGCTAATCACAGAATATCAGAGTTGGAAGGGACCTAAGGAGGTCATCTAGTCCAACCCCCTTGCTGAAAGAATGACTAATCTCAGCTAAATCATCAAATGTGATGCTAATTTTTTAAAAAGTGTCCAGAGGCGATCCCAGCAATTACAGGCCAGTAAGCCTGACTTCAATACCAGGCAAATTGGTTGAAAATATAGTAAAGAACGGAATTATCAGACACACAGATGAACACGATTTGTTGGGGAAGAATCAACATGGTTTTTGTAAAGGGAAATCATGACTCACCAATCTACTAGAATTCTTTGAGGGGCTCAACAAGTACGTGGACAAGGGTGATCCAGTGGATATAGAGTGCTTGGACTTTCAGAAAGCCTTTGACAATGTCCCTCACCAAAGGCTCTTAAGCAAAGTAAGCTGTCATGGGATAAGAGGGAAGGTCCTCTCCTGGATCAGTAACTGGTTAAAATATAGGAAAAAAAGGCCAGGAATAAATGGTCAATTTTCAGAATGGAAAGAGGTAAATAGTGGTGTCCCCCAGGGGTCTGTACCAGAACCAGTGCTGTTCAACATATTCATAAATGATCAGGAAAAAGGGGTAAACAGTGATGTGGCAAAATTTGCAGATGATACTAAACTACTCAAGATAGCTAAATCCAAAGCAGACTGAGAAGAAGAACAAAGCGATCTCACAAAACAGGGTGACTGGGCAACAAAATGGCAATGAAATTCAATATTGATAAAGGCAAAGTAATGCACAATGGAAAACATAATCCCAACTATACTTATAAAATAACAGTGTCTAAATTAGCTGTTAACACTGAGGAAAGAGATCTTGGAGTCATTGTGGACAGTTCTCTGAAAACGTCCACTCAGTTTGCAGCAGCTAACTGAATGTTGGGAATGATTAGGAAAGGGATAAATAATGAGACAGAAAATACCATATTGCCTCTTTATAAATCCATGGTACGCTCACATCTTGAAAACTGCATGCAGATCTGGTCATCCCATCTCAAAAAAGATATATTGGATTTGGAAAAGGCACATAAAAGGGCAACAAAAATGATTAGGGGTATGGAACAGCTTCCATAAGAGGAGAGATTCCATAAGACTGGAGCTCGTCAGTTTGGAAAAGAGACGACTAAGTGGGGATATGATAGAGGTCTATAACATCATGACTGATGTGGAGAAAGTAAATAAGAAAGTGTTATTTACTCCATTACATAAAACCAGAACTAGAAGTCACCAAATGAAATTAATAGGCAGCAGCAGGTTTAAAACAAGCAAAAGGAAGTAGTTCTTCACACAACACACAGTCAACCTGTGGAACTCCTTGCCAGAGGATGTTGTGAAAGCCAAGACTGTAACACGGTTCAAAAAAGAACTAGATAAGTTCATGGAGGACAGATCCATGAATGGCTATTAGCCAGGATGGGCAAGGATTCAAAATCATGCTCTGAAGTGTCCCTAGCCTCTGTTTGCCAGAGGCTGGGAATGAGTGAGAGGGGATGGATCACTTGACGATTACATGTGGTGTTCATTCCCTCTGAAGAACCTGGCATTGGTAAGCATAGGAAGACGGGATACTGGGCTGGATGGACCATTGCAGCAAATTAATAGCTCATTGAATTTGGCCTAGTTTGAGGTGTAGGCCTGTTTCCTTTATCTGGATAAAACCTGTTTCTCAACCCCTCCCATGACATGCTGGATTTGAATTTCTTTTAGTCAGACTTAAAAGTGTAATATCAGTGAGCATCCATAATTCCATATGTAGCATCATCATATGCATTTCTTAATGATATTATTGGCCAGCATGTTATCAGTTTTTCAATGACACCTCGCAAGGCATGTTGTGTACACATATTATTGCAGTAGTGTGTAGGGTGAGAATACAGGGTTGCCTCACATCACAGATGGTGCATAAGTGGTTGAAAGACCATACTCAAAAAGTAGCTGTCAAATTGGGAAGACATGTCTAGCAGGATCCCACAGGGTCCCATTGGAGAAGAAGGGGACCAATACAAGAATTGAAAGGTGGATAAGAAACTGGTTAAAGGGGAGACTACAATGGGGCATGCTAAAAGGTGAACTATCAGGCTGGAGAGAGGTCACTAGAGGAGTTCCTCAAGTTCAGTCCAGAGACCATTCTTATTTACAACTTTCATTAATGACCTTGGCATAAAAAATGGGAGTGTGCTCATAAAATTTGCAAATGACCCAAAGCTGGGATGTATTACAAGAATGGAGGAGGACCGGAATATCATACAAAAAGATTGGATGACCTTGAATAATAGAAATGGGGATGAAAGATGAACAAAAATTTTTGCTATAAACTGCAGACATGTCAATTGGAAACAACAGAGTAGGAGAAAGACCCAGGTTTACTGGTCAATCACAGGATGACTATGACCCACAGATGCGGTGCAACCATGTTTATATTTTTTATATTCATGGATGCATCCATTTATATAATTTTATAATTCAATATATTTTACATGGCACAATCCTTTAGGGACACATTTGTAAAGGTATTTAAGAACCTAATGGAGTTTTCAAAAACAACTAGACAACTAACACCCACTGAAAACAAAGCAAATGCGTCAAGTAGGTGCTTGTGAAAATCCTACTAGGCAACAAAATATTTTTTAAAATATGACCTTTAGTGCAGAAGTAGCAGTATTGGTTATGAAGTTGTTTATATGAATGTAGTCACTTCCATGAATTAAGTATTACAATGTGGTAGACTTACTCATTCACTTACAAGTTTAAAAATGTAAATTCACAGAGATAAGATATATCAGAATAAACACTTTCACATGGGTATAGCTGTGTACACAAAAAGGATTTTCGTAATTTAACTGCATAGCTAAACCAAACAATTCAATCAATAGGAAGGTAATTAGTGATTGGAACAATTTACCAAGGATTATGGTGGATTCTCCATGATTGGCAATTTTTAAATCAAGATTGGATCTTTTTTCTAAAAGATCTGTTTTAGTTCAAAAGGAGTTAATATAGGAAAGTTCTGTGTGCCCTTTGTAATACAAGAGGCCATACTAGATGATCACAGTGGTCTCATTGGGCCTTAGAATTTATGTGTAATGAATGCACAAACTGCGTGTGTTTTTGCACCAATGGGTTTTGCACAAATTACCTTTCATAGAGATTAGAGGGGGTTTAAAACCAAGGCAAACTTTTTTTGTGAAAAATGCTGATAATGGTAAGCCATTTTTGTTCCTATCGTTTCTAAAAGGAACAACCGTGTTTACTGAAAAGTCTCCACCAAAATGTTGATAGTTCATGATTTTCAGATTCAAAAGTTTTTCGTTGTAAACAATTTCTTGGCATTCTCCTCTTTTCTGTGACTATCATTGCCATCGGGGGTGAACAGCTGGGATTTTCAAAGGAACTTATATAAATTAGGTGACCAACTCCCATTGACTTTCATTGGAAAGGAGGCACTTGACTCCCTCAAGCTTCTTTGAGAATTCCAGACTAAGGACTGGTTCATGTCGTCTGATACCCATGTGAATAATTCTTACTCCCATGTGGCCATTCTTCAATCCTTACCCAAGAGGACTACTTGCATCAATAAGTGCTACTCAGGGAGAATAAGGGTTGCAGACCAGGGCACGTGGTTGGTTTCATTACATATGTTCACCTGACCAATAAGTACAAGGTGTAGAGTTGGGTCTTTATTGAAAGATGAAAAACATACTCAGTGTAGCAGATCCCAATATTTCAGTCTGGGGAATTTTTGTAATCCCAAAACAAAACATTACACAACATCTTGCCAACAGGGCAAGTTGTTGTCTTCCTGCCTGAAGTTCTGAACCTAATGAGTCACCCAGGGAAAAAGTCCCAGAAGTTCCTGGAATGAAGCAGAAATACTCACCTCTGAAGCCAGTGATAGTTATTCAGTGGTCGGGGTTGTCAGGTGGCGTGAGAGTGTGTTCTCTCCTTATGCTGTCTCAGTCTTGTGCAGATAATTGGTTCAGCAGATCTCGAACGTACCACCCAGAAAGACCATGGTTTGGTGGTGAAGGTGTTCAGCCAGGATTATTGTCGATGAACCACGGTCCTAGCTCCCTGGCTCTGTGGCTACAGGTACACTAACTAAGACGTGCACTGGGAACAATCTTACCAGGTCAGTCAGCAGTGAGAGACTCTGTTGCCCCCTCAGCTGGACAAAGATGCCCTCCTAGGATTTCTCTTTTATTCATTGATACAAACAAATTACATATTGGACAAATTGGAAAGAGTCCAGCGGAGGGCAACAAAAATGATGAGCGGGCTGGGGCACTTGAGGAGAGGCTGAGGGAACTGGGCTTGTTTAGTCTGCAGAAGAGAGGAATGAGGGAGGATTTGATATCAGCCTTTAACTATCTGAAGGGGGGTTCCAGGGAGGATGGAGCTAAGCTGTTCTCAATGGTAGCAGGTGACAGAAAAAGGAGCAATGGTCTAAATTTGCAGTGTAGGAGGTCTAGTTTGGATATTAGCAAAAGCTTTTTCACTAGGAGGGTGGTGAAGCACTGGAATGAGTTACCTACGGAGGTGGTGGAATCTCCATCCTCAGAGGTTTTTAAGGCCCAGCTTGACAAAGCCCTGGCTGGGCTGATTTAGCTGAGGTTAGTCCTGCTTTGAGCAGTGGGTAGGACTAGATGACCTCCTGAGGTCCCTTCGAACCCTCATCTTCTATGATTCTATTACATTTCTGACATAGGTGGCTACCAACTGTACAGCTTGTACCTGTTGGTTCAGACAAGATATCCCCCATTTAATATTCTGTCCTCCTATCCTTGTATTACTTGGGATCGTTGCATTCCTCTACTATTTCCAAGGATTGTGTTTGTGCTGTTACTTGAGAACTTTATATTGGGCTGCACCTCTGCTAGCCTCTTGGAACATATTTACCTGTTTACCCAGTACCCAGTACTTCCTATGAGTGCCTGTGTTTTAGCAATGATGGACCTACCTTTGCCAAGTTCATGTACCAGATAATCAACTTGTAAACAAGCGTCTGCTTTATGACAGGCCCTGATTTTTGCTCCTAGCATAGCCTGGTTTTGCTAACTGTGATTCAGGCCTCAGGTCTTGCATGAGGCCCTGTGCTACAGGCTTTCTCTCTATTACAGTGGTTCTCAACCTTTCCAGACTACAGCACCAATTTCAGGAGTCTGATTTGTCTTGTGTACCCAGAAGTTTCACCTCACTTAAAAACTACTTGTTTACAAAATCAAACATAAAATACAAAAGTGTCACAGCGCGCTGTTACTGAAGAATTGTTACATTCTCATTTTTACCATATAATAAAATTAATTAGAAAAAAATTGTACTTATATTTCACTGCACAGTATATAAAGTAGTATAAACAAGTCATTGTCCGTATGAAATTTTAGTCTGTATTGACTTTGCTAGTGCTTTTTATGTAGTTTGTTGCAAAAGTAGGCAAATATCTAGATGAGTTGATGTACCCCCTGGAAAATCTCTGTGTACTCCGAGAGGTACACGTATCCCTGGTTGAGAAACACCGTTTTAGATGATAATCATTATCCTTTTGTGGGGGAAAGAGAAGACGTCAACTGAGGTGGGCTGGAGCTGTTGTTAAAATCCGATCCCATTTCCTGGAAGGCAAAATAAGACGAACACACACAAAAGGGGAGGGAAAACAAGAGCAAATATAGAAAATGCAGCTTCCGTCTCTGGTGTTGACTTTCACGTGCAATCACACTGCTGAAAAAACCTCACTGCTTTGAGCAGGGGCTTGGACTAGACGACTCCCGAGGTCCCTTACAACCCTCATCTTCTATGATTCTATGAGAAACACTGCCCCAGCACTCGGTCTTATCAGCCGCTTTGAGACCTGGCTAGCTTGTATCAGCATCGGGCTGTTTAGGACACAGCTTTTGGTTGCCTTTCTAGTTACAGCTTATAGCAGTGAGGATCAAGTCAAATCTATGCAGCATCTTCAGTACTTCTTTAATCTCTATCTCATCGTTTTTCCAAAGGAAATGTCGGCTGTGGAGCCATGGAGCGATGCGAACGACACAGCAGTGACAGAATTCATCCTGCTGGGGTTTGGCAGAGGTCCAGGGCTCCAGATGGTCCCTTTTGTGACGTTCCTGGTGATTTACGCAATAACCGTGCTGGGGAACATCACCCTGGTCCTCACCATTAGAGCCGACTCTCACCTTCACATCCCCATGTACTTCTTTATCATGAACCTCTCCCTCTTAGACTTTTGCTACTCCTCCACCATCGCCCCCAGAGCCATGGTGAGCTTCCTCACAGGCAACCAAACCATTTCCTTCATGGCATGTGCCACCCAATTCTTCTTCTTCGCTCTCTTTGTCAGTACGGAGGCATTCATCCTGGCAGCCATGGCATACGATCGCTACACGGCCATCTGCAACCCGCTCCTGTATTCTGCCGCCATGTCCAAGCCCGTCTGCATTCAGCTGATGGTGGGGGCCTATATCTGCGGGAGCCTGAACTCAATGGTGCAAACAGGTTTTACCTTTACTCTGCATTTCTGTGGCTCCAATGAGATCGACCACTTCTTCTGTGATGTTCCACCCCTGCTAAACCTCTCATGCACCAACACGTACATCAATCAGATGGTGCTGTTTGCCTTATCCAGCCTGATCATAGTGACCACTGCCCTAATCATTCTCATCTCTTATGCCTACATCATCTCTGCTGTCCTCCAGACACGCTCTGCTGCAGGCCGACGCAAGACCTTCTCCACCTGCACCTCCCACATAGTGGTGGTGAGTATCTTTTACGGGACTGTTTCCTTCATGTATGCCCAACCAAGTTGGTTAGCCTCTCCAGATCGGAGCAAAGTGGTGTCTGTGTTTTATACCCTTGTCATCCCCATGCTCAATCCCTTCATCTACAGCCTGAGGAACAAGGATGTGAAAGAAGCGTTGAGAAGAACCACAGGATGGATACAGGTTTTGAAATGAACCTTTTCTATGAACATTGAGCTAAATAATCATTTGGTATATTGGGAATATTTATAGTACAATAACTAGCCTATCTCTCTATTTATCTATCCATCCATCCATCCCCATACACATCTATCTGTCTATCTATCTATCTATCTATCTATCTATCTATCTATCTATCTATCTATCTATCTATCTATCTATCTATCTACCCACCCCACTCTCAACAGTCGAATGCCAGTAGAAGAATGATTTTTTAATTGTAATAAATCAGTCCTTTGTGTGTTTATTTTACCTTTCACATTTTTATGTATTTGTTTACCTTCAAAAGACACCTGATCTGGACATCTGGATGCAAACACCATTGAGCTTTGGGGTGTGTTTGAAATCTGCATCCAAATTTCTCAAATGCTTGATAAATGCTGGAATCCAAATTTAGTTCCCTGGCTTAGTGTGTGTGTTTGTGTGGTCATATCTCCCTTTACTGGCTGGTCCCAGTGACTTAACACCCTGTTATTGTCCAAAGGACTTAATACGGGATTTTTCAGGAACACTCAATGTTGCGGTCAATGGGAATTTTAAGTTTGACTTCAATGGAGGCAGATTTAGGCAAGCCCTTTTGAAAATGTAATTCCTTTGCTCTCAGTTCAAATTGCAGGGCTTTGTGCTCTGTGCGGGTGATTTTCAAAGTAGCCTGGGAGAATCAGGGGTCAGATTCCCTTTTCTGCTCAGTGGCAGATGAGTGTCAAAGACCCTTTGGGGTTATTCATAGACTTTGTCCGTACTTTTCAGTTCAAACCCAACACTGGTTAATCAATTAATAGATTCCAAGACCAGAAGAGACAACTGTGATTATCTAGTCTGGTCTCCTGTAAAATGCAGGCCATAGAATGTCCCCAAAACAAATCCTACATCCAATGTACATCCTACATCCAATCTTGATTTTAAAATTGTGTGGAAGTCTAGAGAAGAAAGGAACTATGTAGCAGGAAATGAAGGGTGAGAGACAGAGAGAAAACAAGCTCATGCGTAGAGCTGGTCAAAAATTTTCAGTCAAAAAATGTAGATTCCGCTTGACCAAAATATTTTATGAATTTGCATCAAATTCACCTAAATTGTTCAGTCCAAATAAAGTAAAATAGAATTAGAGAAAAAAACTGAAACAGTTTCAATATTTTTCAAATAAATGTTTCAATATTTCAGCTAAAAAATGCCTTTTTGTTTCAACTGTTGCTGCAGTTTTATTTTAAAAGAAAATGTAAACCACCCCCCCAAAAAAACCTTTCAATTCGCATCAAAGCAAATGTTTAACACTAAAATACTTTTTTTACTTGTTTGCTTCACTGAAAAATTGGAAAAAAGTTTGTTTCAGATCAACACTCCCCCCCCATCCCATTTTATTTTTCTAATTTTTGGTTCCACCTGCAATCGGGTGTTCACCCCACACCAGCCTGGAAGGGGGTAAAAGGCACAGATAGGGTCAGTTAACCTTATAGGCCGTACCTGATGGAGAGTCTGACTTGACTGAAAATGACTGATGGCGGATAAAGCCCAGTTGAGGGAGAAGCTGGCTAGGGAAGAAAACCAGGAAGTTTGCAGCAAAAAGGGGCTGCAGCATGGAAGTCGGTAGTCACTCGCTGGGCTAGGAGAAGGAAAAGGAGGAAACCCAAATGGAGAAAGAAGCACTGGGATCCTGGCCTTGAGGGAAGAGTTCACCCAGAAGGATGGAGAAGAACGCCTCCGGCAGGCAGAGTAGGACTCAACCAAAGAAAAGAGAAGCAAGGTTAGAGACTGAGCAGAGCTTGGCTGCTGACTGCCAGGTCTCTGGCTGGAACCCAGCTTTCCCTACCAGTCACTGGGCACAGGATTGTGGGAGATGCTAACCAGATAGCTAGTCAGGAGGGATTTTGATATCCTGGAAGGGGGGACTATACAGTGACCTAGTCGGATGGCTCAGTAATGAAGAAAGAGAGCATCTTGATTCAGAGAGAGAAAGAGAGAGGGGGCCGCAGGATGTGTGAATGATTGAAGGTGGTACCAGACTGATACCGCAGACATAGCCCCAAGGAGTTGCGCCAATGAGGGATACACTTGCCTCCTACCACAGAGGAGCACCACTTCTGAGTGGAGTTCCTCCCAGCTTTTCATGTAAGTGCAATGGGGTATGGAGGCTCTTTTGCCTTTTAACTAAGGATGGTTGGAATTTTTCCATGGAAATTGTTTTTGAAGAAAAATTGAAGTTTTGGGGAAATCAGGTTTTTGGTAAGAAGTATAAAGTTTTTAATTTTTGTCTTAATAATAATAATAATAATAATAATTAATAATAAATAATTTTAAAAACCCATAGCTTTTGTACAAAAAATTTTTAATCAGAAAATGCAGAGACAGACTTAGGAAAAAAAAGAAACCTAAGCCAAAAAAAGGTACAAAAAGCATCATAAATCAGTGGGGCTCCTTGGAAACTCGCACCCCTAAGCCTTTATTCTGGCTCTGAAAGACGAGTGGGAGTTGCTGCCACTGCCACCAGAGTGAAATTGGGGGTGTCAGCAATCCTTGCCAGCCGTTCCAAGGCTGTGCTCCAGGATATTTCTGCTAACATTCTTTGCTGATTTACTAGCTTCTCCAGGTGACATTGGCTGTTCCTGTTTTGATGGACAATGGGGCCCTTTTCTCCATTCAATTGGGAACCAGTGGGAATTTGGATACCAGACCAGCGGAAAAGATCCGCGTCGGGGGGGAGGGTATTGGGAACAGTCATGATAGGACAAACAGGGTTATTGTGACTCATTTTATCCTCATTGGCTGCGGGGGCACAGGGTCTAAACGGAAGGGGAGGATAAAGAGGGCGCAGGGTAACAGAAGTTTGCTTTAAGGCATCCTCTTGACCCTACAGGGCCAGGTTCTCTGACTTAACACAGTTAAAATCCTCCATATGGTTCTCAGCCATTTTAACCACAAATACACTGTGATAGTTAACTGTGCGCTGATCCTCCTTGGTTTGTTGCAAAATTTTAACTGGACTACTAAGACTTGTAACTTTGTTCCATAACCCAGACAAGCTCTCCCAGACAGCTGGTACCAAAATAGCCTTTTCCTTATCCTGGGAAAACCTGGATATGAGGAAGGCTTCCACCCACCCCGGGATGGCTGGCCAGTCCTGACGTCCTCTGGGAGGCACCCTATCTGGCCCCCCAAACTTCCCTAACAACCTAATATATTCCCTAACCATGGTTACTATAAAGGGCACATCCAACATACTCATATCCATGGTGAGGAGTGGTGATCAGCACTTCTCTACCGTGGGATCCTGTTCGTGATTCCAGATGTTAGAAATAATCAAACAGGCTGTCCCGGGGGGAGATTGGGAAGACAGAACCCTTTATTGCCTGCTCATTCCACCTTGACACTGTGTGTGAGCAATGAGGGGTTACTTTACAATTCTTTTATGCATAACAGTATGTAAATTTATACATTTCCAGCAACTCCCCATAGACCCTTAGTTGGTTACATTGACACCTATGAAATGAATTTTAACAACTACATGATGAATACAATTATACCCACCCCTGTTTGTTGTTTACAGGATTACTATACAGAGGGCAGGCACATCACCTTAAAATCTATAAATTTTACACTAACATTCTTTGAACTAAAGGGGGAGAAGGAAGATAATACTTTCTTCCCACCAAAAGGCTTTGCACAGAAATAGCGATAGACTTATCCCCTGCGCAGATGGCCAAGAACGGAGAAAGAAGAAGAGAGATAACAGACTCTAACTAGAATTCACACCAATTAACAGAAACAAGGTTTGCCCTTGCCTTGACCCCGTTCCCTGTAATTTAGGCCTGACCATTTGTCCAGCTTTTAACTCTTCACTCTCCTACATCTATGATATAGAAGACACAGGTTTAATCAAGTGGATAATCAGATGAACGTGAGCACTTAGTGCGAAACTGCAGAAAAAAGGGCACTGCAACCATTCAATGCATAAGCAGGGTGATCTTGAGTAGGAGTAGAGAAGTCTTTTACCTCTGTATTTGGCTCTTCAGTTTAGGAGACAAAGTTCTAGCAAGATCCAGTGGCTGGAAGTTGAAGCTAGACAATTTCAGACAGGAAATAAGGTGTACATTTTAATAGTGAGCGTAATAAATCAGAGCAACAGTTTATGCAGGGGTCAGGAGGCCTCTCCTTCGCTGACGTTTTGAAAGTCAATATTGGATTTTTTTCTCCTCCCTAAAAGACATGATCCAGTTCAACCAATAATTGTTTTGGAAGAGTTCTCTGGTCTCTGCTATCCGCTATCCAGGAGGTCAGCCTAGGTCAGTGGTTCCCAACCTTTTTGGCTCAAAGGCCACAGATGTCATTTTTAGAACCCTGAAGGGCCACCAGTCTCTGCTAGCAGCCCCCCCACCACTACAGCTAGACGGAAGGACCTCGCTGATCTCCTGTCCCCCTGGCTGCAGCAGGGAAACTGCACATATCCTGTAACCCTGTGCGCTCCACCTGGGTCCCTAGGCAGTGGCTCCTTTCTGCAGCCCGGGGGATGGAAGATCAGCACTCACCTCCCTCTGGCTCCAGCAGGGACCCCAGCGCCTATGGACCCAGGACGAGCGCTTTGCCTTTCTCCCTGATACAGCCAGAGGGAGGGAACCACTGATCTCTCAAGCCCTTGGCTGCAGCAAGGAGCCTGCACTGGTCTTGTAGCCCCACGGCAACGCGCTCTGCCTGGGTCCTTATGCAGCAGTTCCCTTCTGAAGCCACTGGGAGGAGAGCAGCAGCCACTTTGAAAGACCAAGGGCCATGGGTTGGGAACCACTGGACTCCATGATCACAACGGTCCCTTCTAGCATTAGAATCTAATTAAATGAATTTGAAGGAAAATCAGTCTCCGATACAGTTATTCCAGATACACACTCGGGTGAGTGAGAAGAGAATTAGCCATTTTGACTGCGGTGGAATTACTCCTGATTTCACAGTTTCATAGACCTTTAGATCACCTAATCTGATCTCCTGTGTATCACAGGCCATTAAATTTCACCCAGACACCCTGCCGTCACACCTAATAAATTGACTAAAGCACCTTCCTGAAAGGCATTCAGTCTTGGTCTGAAGACATCGAGAGATGATGAAAAATCTCTTCCTTCCCTGATAGTATGTTCCACTGATTCATCAACCTCAAAAAGGTGTGCCTAATTTCTAATCTCAACAAAAGTCCTGTAGCACCTTAAAGATGTATCTGATGAAGTGGGTTGCAGCCCATGAAAGCTTATGCCTGCAGAAATATGTTAGTTTTTAAGGTTCTACAGGACTCTTGTTGTATTTGCTGTCTGCAGACGAACACGGCTAGCCCTCTGGAATAATTTCTAATCTGGATTTCTCCATCTTCAGTTTCCAGCCATTGGTTCCTGTTGTGCCTTTCTCTGCTCGATTAAAGAACACTTTAGTACTCAGTATTTGCTCCCAGCACAGGTATTTTGCATTGCAGCTGAGTCACCTCTCAGTATTGTTTTTGATAAACTAAAGGTTTTGAATTCTCTAGGCCTTTCACCGTCAGGCATTTTCTCTGACCCTTGGATCATTTGTGTCTCCGGGTCTGGGTGCGTGTATGTGTGTGTTTTTCTTCTTTTGCACCCTCTCATTTTTTCGTTATGGTTTCTAAGGAAGCAGAACCGGACGCTGTATTCCAATACCTGTCTTAGCCAATTCCATATAGAGAAGTAAAATCAGCAGCTCCTCAGTACTTCCCTGTTTATACATGCAAGCATCGCATTAGCCCTGTTTTTCATATCATTGCACTAGGAATTTATGTTGAGTTGCTTGTCCTTATGACTGCAAAATCCTTCTCAGTTCTTGCTTTCCTGTCTCCCATTCTGTACATATGGCCGGCATTCCTTGTTCCTTGATGAATCACTTTTCATTTTTCTGTATTAAAATACATTCTGTTTGGATGGGCCCAGTTTACTAAGAGACCCAGAGCACTCTGTGTGACTGCCTTATCCTTATCCTTATTCACCACGCTGCCAATCTTTGTCTCGAACAAATCCTTGTCTACAAACTTTATCAGCACTGATTTTATATTTCTTGCCTTCTTCTTTGATAGAAATGTTGAATAGCATCTGTCCTAGTACTAATCCGGGGAGAACCCCATGGGAAACACCCACATTCAGTGATGATGCCTCACATTCACACTTCTCAAATTTATTATTGTGAGTTATTTCCTGTAGATACAACCCAAGAAAGACACCAAATGGGGCAATCAAATGGTCATCACCGAATTCATTCTCCTGGGATTTGGGAATCTCCCTGAACTGCGACTTCTTCTCTTCCTGCTGTTTCTAGCAATCTACATTGTGACCCTGGCTGGGAACATCCTCATCGTCGCCCTAGTTGTGGCTGATCATCATCTTCAAACCCCCATGTACTTCTTCTTGGGGAACTTGTCCTGCATGGAAATCTGCTACACCTCCACCATCCTGCCCAGTTTGCTGGCCAGTTTCTTGACTGGAGACAGGAGGGTTTCATTCACTGGCTGTTTCCTTCAGTTTTATGTTTGTGGTTCCCTAGGCTACAATGAGTGTATCCTCCTCTCAGTCATGTCCTATGACCGGTATTTAGCGATATGCATTATTCGGCTGTAATGAACATCAAGGTTTGTACTAAGTTAGCATCCATGTCATGGATAACTGATTTTCTGGCTCTCATCATAACAGTACTTTCAATGTTAACCTTAACATTCTGCGGCCCCAATGAAATTGATAATTTCTTCTGTGACCTAATGGCTATTTTAAAACTGTCCTGTACTGATACACACCAGGTCAGACAGGTGGCCTTTGTGTTGGTGTCTTTAGGGGCATTGCCTCTATTTCTGCTAACTGTGGCCTCCTATGTTTATATCATCATAAGCATCCTGAGAATCCACTCCACCACTGGGAGGAAAAAGGCTTTCTCCACGTGCTCCTCTCACCTCATCGTGGTGACCATCTTCTACGGGACCCTGATCATCATGTATCTGACACCGAATGTGGACACTTGGAGAGAGCTGAACAAAATTTTCCCTCTCTTTTACACTGTCCTGACCCCCGCGATCAACCCCCTCATCTACAGCCTGAGAAACAATGAGATCAAGGACGCCCTGAGAAGAGCTATGAATCAGTGGATGCCTTCCAGAAGAGGCCACCATGTTCCATCTGTATTTTGAAGTCTTCTGAATGCTGCAAAAATAATAATTATTTTAAGAGTCCCCCATCAAGACAATGAATATGTGCTTTGTCTTATCATTTATTGAGTTTTTCTTTTTTCTTTCCATTAAAAAGATAGTCAAGAAACTCATCAAGGGTGGAATTCTGAGTGACCAACATACTTAATGTCATTTGTATTGTAGCAGAGCTTTGAAAGCCTGACTGGGACCGGTGCTCCATTGTACTAATCTCTAGACATCCAAACAATGAGAGTCTCTGCCTCAAAAAGCCAACAGTCCAAATAGACAAGGCAGACACAGTGTGGAAAGGGAAACAGAGGCATAGAGACGTGAAAGGATTTTCCCAAGATGACACATTGAAGCCTGGTCTACATTGAAAATTTATGTCACCAGAGCAACAATGGTTGGGGCATGAAATACCACATCTCTGAGTGTCATAGCTATGCCAGCGTAATCCCCCGCGTAGATGCCTTTAGGTCAACGGAAGATGCCTTCTGCAAAGATAGCCAACTTGGTTCGGGGAAGTCGTATTCTTGTGCCCTCAGAAAAAAGACCTGCAATTACACTGGTGAGTTTATGAGGTGACTCTGAATTTATCCGGGAGAAATATCAGGTAAGGAAGGATGGGCTGGTTCTTTAGGCATGACACAGAGAAGCAGGAGATCTGGATTCAGTTCCCTGCTCTGCTACAGACTCCTCTGTCACATTGAGCAAGTTCTTTAATCTTCTAGAGCCTCAGTTTCCCATCTATAAAATAGGGATGATGATACTTTCTTCTTCCCACTCTAATTTAGATTCTCAGATCTAGACAGATCTGAGTTTTATTACAGGTGTGTGCCATGCATGATCATATGGGGCCCATGTCTTGGCTGCAGCTTCTAGGTTCTACTGTAGGGAAAACAATAAATATGAACTATAAGGTAATCAGCTGAGTTATTTCAGACTCACACTAAGTAACTGAGATCAGAATGTGTCCCTGACCCAATGACTTCTGTGGGTTCACTCCAGATTTACTGCCGGATGAATGAGACCAGAAGCTGGACATGAATCCATTGCAGTCATTAAAGGTGACTCTGGATTTGCACCAAAGTGACTGAAATCAGAATCTGGTGCTGATTCCAGTGCAGTTGTTGGATCTACTCCAGATTTACACTGGGCTCACTGAGATCAGAATCTTCCCATAACTTCATGGCCTGCAATGGGGTGACCCTGGATTTACATGGGGGTAAATGAGAGAAGACTGGTCCTGATTCTACTCAAGTTAGCAGAATTACCCCTTATTTATACCAGTTTGAGTTAGAGCTGATTCCAGCCCCATCTTATCTAACCGCACGTATGGCAATGACCTTGGGTCCCAAGAGAGTTAGGGAGCTAATTCCAAAGGGCCTAAAGGGCCTAACTTTCTCCGCTGGTGGAAACTTTTCTTCACATTTTTTAAATGAAAAATGAATTTTCAACTAAACAAAAATCTTTGCACCAATAATAAAAATTAAAACAAAAAATCAGTTTTCACCTTTTTCATTTTCATAGAAAATTCATTTTCTTACCAACTCTACCTTAGGCTCTTCTTCCTTCAGCTTTATTCATTTAGGTCACTGGACAATAAAGTGTACAGTTTAACTGATGCATTAAGTTTGGGTCCCCAATGCAGGCTGCATCTCATGTGGCAGGTTAAATGAGGGATTTCCTTTGATTGTAGAAGTTTCATTCCACTTATGAAGTTTATGAATGTTTCCCTAGAAGAAAAGTTTCTGTAGAAGTTCCCCTTCTTCCTGGGGAACTTGACCTGCTTGGAGATCTGCTACACCTCCACCATAATGCCCAGGTTGCTGGCTATTCTCCTGACTGGAGACACAAGCATTTCATTCACTGAGAGATTCCTGCAGTTTTATGTCTTTAGTTGCCTAGCCTGGACTGAGTGTATCTTTCTGTCAGCCATGTTCTTTGACCAGTATTTAGCAATATGTAACCCACTGCATTATGCAACTTTAATGAACTTCAAGTTTTGCGCTCAGCTAGCAACAGGGTCTTGGATAACTGCCTTTCTGACTATCACAATAACAGTCTTATCAATGCTGACCTTAATGTTCTGTGGTCCTAATACAATTGATCATTTCGTCTGTGACCTAACACCTGTGTTAAAACTCTCCTGTACTGACACTCACCTGGTGGCTTTTGTGTTTTCTCTGTAGGGGCATTGCCTCTGTTTCTGCTAACTGTGGACTCCTATGTTCGTATCATCTTCTCCATCCTGAGAATCAACCACACCACTGGGAGGAAAAAGCCTTTCCCCAGTTACTTCTCCCACCTCTTCATGGTGACCATCTTCTGTGGGACCCTGATCATCGTGTATCTGACAGTTGACAATTGGAGAGAGCTGAACAAAGTCTTCTCTCTCGTTTACACTGTTCTGACTCCCATGATCAACCCCTGAACTACATCCTGAGAAACAAAGAGGTCAAGGAGACCCTGAGAAGTGCTGCGAATCAGAGGGTGATTTTCAGAAGAAGCCACCATGTTCCAGGCGTGCTTTGGAGGCCGTTCAATGCTGAGACAAAATGACCATCTTAAGAATCCCATGTGAAGACAATGAAAATGCAGTTTCTCTTGTCATTTATTGAGGTTCTGGTTCTTCTCAAGAAAGTCATACAGTGTGAAATTCTGCGTAACCAACACAATTATTATTATATATGTTATAATAGTATCTACAAGCCCTTCTCGGGATCAAGGCTCCATTTTACTCATCACCATACATGCACCCAGTGAGAGACAGCCCCTTCCCCAAAGAAGTCACAGTCCACTAAACAAGGCAGACACAGGGTGGGAGGAGGAACAGAGACAGGGAGAGGAAAGGATTTTCCCAAGATCACACACTCAAGCCTGATCGACACCTAAATATCAGGTCACTCTAGCCACGTTGCTGAGAACTGTGAAAAATTCCATGCCATGTGCGACATATTTAGGTTGACCTAACCCCCCACTGTAGATGCTGCTAGGTCAACAGAAGAATCCTTCCACTGATTTTAGTTATCGCCTCTCAGAGAGGTGGATTACTTACATCGATGGAAAAACCCCTTCTGTCAATATAAGAAGCATCTACACTACATTGCTACAATGGCACAGCTGCAATGCCTTACCTGTGTAGTGCAGACATGACATAGGGCCTGGTCTATACTGAAAAATTATTTCTGCATAACTACAGAAAATACATCTCTGACGGATATAGCTATGCCAACATAACCCCCAGTAGATGTAGGCCCAAAGCTTGATTCTGTTATATTGAGTCTATGTGAAATACCCTTATTCTTTTGGTACGTGACAAACCACCACAGCAGTTTCTGTGAGAGAGAAGCTTTCCAGGTTACACAGAGCTGTCCTTTAGGTCCAGGAAAGGTCCTTAGAGTGCAACAGCGAAACACAAGATGTCACAGATTGTTTAGCACAAGGAGTTAACATCTGGTAAGAGACCATTCAAGCTGAAGAGGGCAGTTAACATACCACATCAGTGTGGACGTGCCCTGGAAGCGGGGAGCAGAGTCCGGGCTTCTCTCTCTCTGGGTCCTCCTCAGAGGGGGACTACCCCTCCCAGCTACCTCCCACCAGGAGCAGTCTTGAGCCCTTCTCCCGGGCAAGCAGTCTAGTGCCCGGCCCTCAGGCAGGGCTGGCAAAGTAAGCAGTTTAGCGCCAGGCCCCCAGGCAGGGCTGGCAAAGTAAGCAGGCCGCTCTCTGGAGCGGTATGGCAGGTGAGGCTCTCTCAGGGTTGTTAGGGAAGGGGGGGGGGACGCAGGCCCACCCGTCTCCACTGCGTCCCAGCCCAGGGCCCTTGCAGTGGCAAAGGCGTTTGCCACGGGGTCGGTGGGGCTCCGGCTGCAACACGCCGCCCGGGTTGCCCCTGACTCAGCCACGAACTTGTGGCTACCCCTGGGATTCTTCCTCCCCGAAACCCCCGGTACCTGCCTCCTCTGGGTCGCTGGGGCATGGTAGTCCTACTAGGCCCTCCTCATCCATAGGTGGCAGCTCTGGCAGCTCCATGGGCTCATCCTCGGAGGGCAGCTCTTCCAGGTCCTCCGGCCCCCAGGCCATGGGCAGGGCCGGTAAGTTCTCTGGGTCCCAGGCTCTGTACTGCTCCGGCGGGCCTGCCTCCGGCTCCCAGGCTGCGGGTGTCTCAGGGGGGTTCTCCTCGGTCTCGCAGGCAGTGGGGAACCCCGATGGGCCTTCTTCCCGCTCCCAGGCAGCGGGGAACTCGGGTGAGGCCTCCACTAGTCCCCAGGCTGGGGTTAAGGCCGGCCGCTCCCTCTCAGCGTGGCTCTCCGGCCCGGCCTTAGCTGGGAGCTCAGGAGGAAAAGCGTCCTTCCCCCTCGGCCGTCCTCCTCTGACTGAGCTCACAGGCCTGGCCTTTAAAGGCCTGGACCTGCCCACCTGCTTCCGGTCAGGGTTTCTTCTTGGGGGCTTTATCAGCCAGGGTGGGTCTGGCTCCCTCTCTGGGTCCTCCTCAGAGGGGGGACCACCCCTCCCGGCTACACACACCCCTCCGCAAGTCCAGATCCCGTTCTCCGGGGCTGGTCCCCTCCAGTACCCTCAGGCGAGATAGGGCGTCTGCATTGGCATGCTGTCGGCCCGCCCGATGCTGTACCATAAAAGCAAAGGGCTGGAGGGTCAGGTACCAACGCATAAGGCGAGCGTTAGTCTCCTTCATTTCATGTAGCCATTTCAAGTCCGCGTGGTCTGTGACCACAACAAAGGTACTACCAAGCAGGTAGTACCGGAGGGCCTCCATAGCCCACTTCACGGCTAGGGCCTCCTTTTCTACCACCGAGTATTGTTGCTCCCGGGGAAATAACTTCCTGCTTATGTACAGGATGGGGTGTTCTTCCCCGTTGATCTCCTGGGCCAGGACTGCGCCCAGTCCCACTGTGGATGCGTCTGTTTGTACCAGGAAATTCCTCTCAAAATCGGGGCTATACAGCACCGGCTCCCGGCACAGCGCGTCCTTGAGAGCCTGGAATGCACTCTCACACTGCGGGGTCCAGCGGACGCGCACTGGCTCAGTCTTTGCCAGGAGATTGGTCAATGGGGCTGCAATAGTGGCAAAGTCGGGTATAAACCGTCGGTAGTAGCCCACTAGTCCCAGGAACTGTCGGACCTGCCGCTTGGTATTTGGAGCCGTTTGTCCCCTGATTGCTTGTACCTTCCCCACTAGCGGTCGGACCACTCCGCGCCCCAGGGTGTATCCGAGGTAGGTGGTTTCTCGCCACCCGAGGCGACACTTCTTCGGGTTTGTGGTCAAGCCTGCATCCCGAAGGGCGCTGAGTATGGCTGCGAGGTGGTTGAGATGGTCTTCCCAGTGTCGGCTGTACACGACGACATCGTCCAGATATGCAGCCGCATATATCAGATGGGGCTGCAGGAGTCAGTCCATTAGTCTCTGGAAGGTTGCAGGGGCCCCATGTAACCCGAAAGGCATTCGCGTGAACTGGTATAGACCCCAAGGAGTGGCAAAGGCTGTTTTTTCTTTGGCTCCCAGCTCCATCAGTATTTGCCAATAGCCCTTTGTTAAGTCAAGGGTGGAAATATACTGAGCCTCCCCGAGCCGCTCGAGGAGCTTGTCTACTCAGGGCATGGGATAGGCATCAAATCTAGAAACTAGGTTGACCTTTCGGAAGTCTATACAAAACCGGCGGGAGCTATCCGGCTTAGGGACTAGGACAACGGGCCTTCTCCACTCGCTCTTCGAGGGCTCAATCACTCCCAGGTCCAGAATTTCCTTCACTACCTCCTCGATAGCCTCACGCATGTGTCGCGGGAGGGGTCTAGTTGGGGCCCGGACCACCACCCCGGGCTCGTTTGGATGCTATGCTGTACCAAGGTGGTCCGGCCAGGCTTGGCCGTAAATGTTCGGGCGAAGGCCTTCAGGAGGTGCCGGGTTTGCCTCTGCTGTCCTTCAGTGAGGTCCTCGCCCAGGATGGGCTCCTGCCGGTCCCCTGGGTCTGGGGGCTGTGGCCCCAACTCTGGTTCGGGGGGATAGAGCGCGATCATGAGAGCCTCCCGCTCACGCCAGGGCTTCAGGAGGTTCACGTGATAGATCTGCTGGGGTCTCCATTGGTGGGGCTGGCGGACCTCATAGTTGACCGGGCCTATCTGCCGGATAACCTCAAAGGGGCCCTGCCAGCGTGCGAGGAGCTTGGACTCCTCCGTGGGGAGAAGGACAAGAACCCAATCCCCAGGTTGGAAGGTCCGGGTGCAGGCACCCCGGTTGTAGGTGCGTGCCTGCGCCTGCTGGGCATCCCTCAGGTTTGCCTGAGCCAGCTCTCCGACCTGGGCCAGCCGGTCCTGTAGTGACATGACATATTGGAGCAGCCCTCGATCGCGGGGGTGGTGCTTGTTCCCAGGTCTCCCGTATGAGGTCAAACAGGCCCCGCGGTTGCCGCCCATAGAGCAGTTCAAAGGGGGAGAAATTGGTAGAAGCCTGTGGCACCTCTTGGATGGCCATGAGGAGAGGCGGGAGTAGCTGGTCCCAGCGGCGGAGTTCGTCTGGTGAAAACTTACGCAGCATCCACTTGAGCGTACGGTTGAACCTTTCCACCAGGCCGTCCGTCTGGGGGTGATAGATGGAGGTTTGTAATTTTTTTATCCCCAGGATGCCGCACACCTCTTGGAGTAATCGGGACGTGAAATTCGTCCCTTGGTCCGAGAGAAGCTCTCGGGGCAGCCTGACTCAAGTGAAGATCTTTAGTAGTTCTGCGGCCACCACTTGTGCCGTGGCACTCCGGAGCGGATGGCCTCCGGGAAGTGGGTGGCGTAATCCATCACTACCAAGATGTATCAGAACCCCGCGGCACTCCTGGGGAAGGGTCCCATGAGATCCATTGCGACCTTTTCAAAGGGTGTCCCTACCAGCGGAAGCGGTACGAGGGGTGCCCTGGGTACGCCCGGAGGAGCCGCCAGCTGGCACTCGGGGCAGGAGGCACAGTAGTCCTTTACTTCTTGCCGAATTCCCAGCCAATAGAAGCGGGCCAGGATCCGGGCGAGGGTTTTGTCCAGCCCCAGGTGTCCGGCCGCGGGAACGTCATGGGCTAGTCTTAGCACGGCCCGCCGGTGGGGTCGGAGCACCACCAGTTGGGCTCGAGGCTCCCGGGTCCGGGGATCCCACTCCATGTGGTATAACCGGCCTTTCTGTAGTTTGAAACGGGGCCACTGGTCGGCCTGGTCGGGGCGAACGGCGATCCCGTCCTCATAGGCGAGCTGCTCATATGCGTGGCGAAGCGTGGGGTCGTTCCGCTGGTCTTGGCAGAATTCTTCCACTGGGGTCGTCTGCGGGTCTTCCCTGCCTGGGGTACGGCCGACCTCCCGGTCCATCGGGAGGGGGTTGCCAGGAAGTCCTGTGGTTCCCGGGGATCCTGGGCCCTCCGGCTCTGGGGGCTCCATCCGGGGCGTGGCCCCCAAGAGGGCTACTTGCCCAGGGTTTGCTTGGTGCGCGACGGCCTGGAGGATTCTGGCGAACCTGGGCCAGTCCCGTCCGAGGATGACGGGGTAGGGCAGTCCTGCGGCTACCCCAACTTGCACCACCTGGGTCGTCCCGGCAATGGTGAGCTGGAGCGGGCAGGTGGGGTATTCCTTTAAGTTCCCATGAATACACCTTACGTGGACCCGCCCATGGGGTTCCTGGCCCGGTGGAAGCAGCTCAGGGCGGACCAGCGTCTGCCCGCAGCCGGAGTCAACCAGGGCCCACGCCTGTCCCTCTGGGATCCTCACGGGGATCGTCATGGGGGGCCCGAGGCTTCCCCGGGCTCATCCCTCCCCGGTACAAACCAGGCCAAAGGAGCAGTCCATGTGGGGGCAGTCTCGCTGTAGGTGGCCCATGTGGCCACAGGAGAAGCAGGGGCCGATCTCAGGGCATCCCGCCTGGGTTCAGCTATCTCGTGCTGGGTGGGTCGCACTCCGTGTTTTAACGGTCCAGTCTGGCCTTTGGCTGGGCGGTCCCCAGGGAGTCGCCAGGGCTAATGGGGTGGGCGGCCGGGGTGCCCGACCTCCTATGGTTGGCCCCAGCAGGACGGGTCGCCGCGGCGGCGGCCTGGTGTCTCGTGCAGGGGTTCCTTTTGCTGCGGGGGTTACCTGGATTGGAGGGTCCTCTGCTGCTAGGAAGTCCTCCATTAGCCGCACGGCATCACTCAACGCTGCGGGGCGGTGGCGCATTACCCAGGTCCGGCCCCGCGGCGGCAGGATCTGGAGGAATTGCTCCTTCACGACCTGGTAGTCCTGGCAC